>NC_056725.1:1289831713-1289864213 GCF_019279795.1 Protopterus annectens
TATGTTGTGTACAGCTGTAGCAACTATACCTATCCAATGTGCAGTATGGTGTTGCCACAACTGTGTCTGATGCTCTGTGTATTGCATGTCATTGAGGCAGCTACTGACATTACTGAGCTGTGCAATGTCTTACAGCAAACATGCACAGCATGCATTATGCATAGGTGTGTTACATGTACATGGCCTACACCTCACCTATGACATGCACATTTCATTACCAACATTGCAGTTATACCACACTCACCAGCATGGATCGTCTGCCCTGCTGTCACACCAGGGGGACCTACGAGAATATGAGAGAGTTCGTCAGTGACCACAACTGTGGCATTGCTACCATGGGTATGCTAAACTACAGTGGAACAACAGTCAACAGTCACAGGTGTAGAGATAATATTCCAAATATCAGTATTGCATAACACTAGGCAGCACAACTGCTAAACACACAGTACACATCTCACGTAGACATAATCTAACAATACAGTTAACTGTAGTCTACATATAGGGCATGTTACCTGCTCACTTCATGTGAACATGCTGGATGGCTCCGGCCTCCATGGCAACACATGTCACAGGTTGCTGCTGCTGTTGTCCAGGAGCCACCACACTTAGGAGCAGCTCCTCCACTCTGGTGAGGGGGGGATGAATGGCCACCCCACCACTTGTGGCAAGCTGTTGTCTTTGGATATCAGATGCACACCGCCGGACATGTCTAATTAAATCACTGCAGTGATGGCGTACCTGCTCATATGTCTGGTTATGCATGCCTATGTCATTTACCCAATAAACAAGATCCTGCCGCAGTGCAGTCCGCTCCTGCTGGTGCTGGCTGCTTCGGGAAAACAGCATTGTGTACTGTGCTGTTTAGGCCTACAGCTTCAGGTAGTACTACAGTTCCTATGGGAGTTGGATTCACCAGCAGTACCACTCACTAAGCATACATGTATTGATTTAGCCTACAATGAGACACCACGGTCGTCAACAAGGAACTACGTCACATCGTATGCCATACTACTATGTTTACCTAACAGTACAATACACATCTTTTCCTGGCGTCACAGCTAGGATAGACACTACCATGTTAGATACAACTTCACACTAACCTATCACATCTTTACAGACCTTGCACACATTCAGTGTTACACATATTCAACATCACATAGCAGGTATTGCATTGAGTACATGTGTGAGTGCATAGTGTCATAGGTAGGTTATATGCTATTGGCCCAAGAGCCTACGGCAGCCTAGCCATATGCTACCCTGGCCTTTGACACACATGTACTTTGATTTCACTTGCCCCTGCCAACCAGAACCACAGAGGGGGGTTCCTGGGGTGTATTACCAATCTCCCAAACAATCATCAGGGGTATTCATGACAACTGCTAATGAGGAGCCTTGTTTGCTATTGCTAGATGGTCTATTTCAGTGTATGGCATATCTCTCAGATAGGAACCTATCCCTCTAGCATGTGCTGTTTAGTGAGCTGACGAGGTTTAGGGCCCTAGAACGTGTATCCTGCAGGGATTGTGATATGTTGCCATGGTGGTTGTCACCCAGCTATGGGTGTGACATACCTCTGTATGTCCAGCAGAGGTCACCTCTGTGTGGCTGGTATGCAATACAGTCTAGATGTGGTTTTGTGAGTCAGTCTGCATAGGGCATCTGTTTGCGGCCAGTATTACCCTTTGTGAGGTATGTCTGTGGCCTTTCCACCTGCTGCAGTTGTCATGTGAGGTACATACCACACAGGGCATTGTGATGAGTAGAGGGGAACACTGACCTATATTTCCCTAGATGACACACCTGTTGTAATGACACATACCACACAGACAGATTACAGGTCTAGTGTGGCACTGTCTTTATCAAAGAGGTGGCTACTGTCCACCTGTGTCCCATGTTCCCTTTTCACACCTTCGATGTTGGGTAGATCTCTACCTATGTGTTAGTTAATGAGTACAGCGTTTTGGAAAGGAGGAATGGCACTGCAGTATCAACACTTGTTTACAGTCCATGCCTTGGTCACCACACACCTGTTGCAGTACATATGGCCCCATGTCTCTCTCTCTATATATGTATATATATATATATATATATATATATATATATATATATATATATATATATATATATATATATATATATATATATATATATATATACATGTACACATCCATTGCTGTAGACATAGGTGTACATACAGGCACATGTACAGTCCACCTTTCATGGTGGGGATATCAGTTATGCGACAGTTGTGGGATGTACAGTTATGTGATTATATTGCACAGTGTTGTGCAGAATGCATGTGGGTGTCCTCGGCCCATGTAGCTTTAGCAGACCTCACTGGCTGTAACACAGCAGATCTGACAAATCAGTCCCACAATGTTTAACCAGCACATGACATATATCAGCACTGCATGCTGTTTTCTGTGCCACATACTATGACCTACATAGATATATGCACATAACCTTCAATGACAGATATCTGTCCACCCTTCACTAACAGTTGCAGTATGTCCCTTGCCCTGTTCACATATGCAGATACAGATAGATACATACTGCTGCCACACATGGATGATTTGCAGTGTGTAGAGTACTCTTCAGGAACATCTACTACATGCCAACACATACATATGAGTTACATACCTTACCTTTGTATGTCCCTGCTCCGTCTGTTACAGTTTTGCAGTTTTTTTTTTTTTTTGGGTTGGTTGTTTGTTTTGGGTTTTCTCCCTCTGTTTCTGCTTCTGTCTCGGTTTCTCTCTCTGTTGTCTTTGTCTCTGTCTGTGTCTCTCTCTCGCTCTCGCTCTCTATCTCCCTGTATCTGCAATGATATTATTGCATGTGTGGACAGCAGGTACAGCCTGCTTTTCTAGGAATCTGCATTTGTGCATTTGACAGCCTCTGCACCAATTGCTGCCCACCATTCAGTAATTGCATGCAGCCTGCTGTGTGCTGATTGCATTACTCACTGTGATTGCCGCCCACTGCTATAAAATGCTTGGTTAGGTAGGCATAGCCCTTTCAGATTTCCAAGGTGGGGCCCATGCTTGTTTGCTGTGGACACCGTTGTGTCAGTCAGAAGGTTGGTATATGTCTCTTATCTGAAGCTAGGGTTGTAGCCAGTGATATGCATGTTGTACTCAAACCTGAATGTTGTTGCTTCCAGTACACACTTCTCAGTGTAGACATGTACTCACCCCTCCAAATGCTAACACAGGATACATGGGAGTATGTACTTTCTTTCTGAATTAGACATTTAACTGCCATACAAATGTGGTTAGTGCACTGTATTCCTGTGGCACATGCAGTGTTTGTGAACTGCTATACTGTAATTCTTACGTTACTCACCTCTGAACAGTTTGTGGTTTGTTTGTGTTGACATTAGCACAGGCTGCTCAACACAACTGGACATATTTCAGTACTGAGTATGCCTACTTACACCCTGTTTTTTGTCTGAATACACAGGTGTCTTGTACCTTTGGGTAGGGGTGCAGAACTGCAAAGAGCAGTTTTTATTATCATGTGAGGTTTATCTTGCTGAACATACAGGATCGCTGTGTATCTGTTAGTCTATCAAGGCAAGTAGTCTGTCTGCGTAGCTCCCACCTGTGGACATATCCAGATGGTAGCTAGAGGTTAGCCTATTATACTTTCTGTACCACACCAGTCTTTTCAGCACTGGCACAGTGGCATTGTCACAGTTGGTTGCTAGCAGTACATGGCTACATCCTGTGATATTTCTGTGTTGTACTCCTACATAAGGGCATGCTTGTGAAACTCCTTACAAAGCTATTTGCAGAGTGTGTAACAGCAGTAATGCTGATATGCCTGTGTGTTTCTGCCTCTGCCAGGCCTCAGATACTCTCAGGTATGTATTTGAACAGCCTCAGTGAAAGGTACATATATGTTTGATACACCTGCAATATATTACAGACATATTGCAGCTGAGACTTTCTTGGGAATCAGAGCATATGTATACCTACACCTTTTCTGATGTGCAAGCAGTGTCTACTCTCACCTATTGAGATTATTCATTATGTGTGATTCCACACTTGTCTGCCTAAAGTTAGTACTTTCCAGAGTGATTCAGTGGGGCACAGCTAACATTTGTTTACAAATCAGGGACATCCCTGTAAAGCAGTCACAGTTGGGGTGTCTGGCCTCCGCCCTAATCAACTTTGCCAGTATTTATCCTGGTCTGATACCGTGTGGTGTTTGTAAGGTGCTACTATAACATTATTCCCTGCTTGGATGGCTGGTTCTCTTTTCACAGTCATGTCATGCAATTCCACAACTGCTGGTAAAGACAAACAGAACAGGATTTGTGTTATACCATTCCTAATTTCCATTTACATTCCCTCATTGTAATGCATGATATATTTATGTCAGCACCAAGTTATTTGTATATGTGCTGTGGCTTAGTGGTAATTCATGCAGTCTCTTGTGTCAGTAGTCTGGGGTTCAGGACTAGCAGATGTCTTTTCTTTTGCTGCCGAGCAGAACAAGGGCCCTTTCCTAGAGTGACTAAGGCACTTTTAAGTGGGTTTGCGCAGGTTTGCTGGATGCTTAGCGATGCTTAGCTAAGCACACAAGCACACACTTGCTTAAACCCGCTTACTACCGCTTAAAAGTGCTTACTCCCACTAACCCCTGCGCTAATTTCTTTTAAAGAAAAGAAAATGTGGAGATAGGAAAGTGGTGAAAAAGGGGGCACAAAGAGGAACAGACAGTAGGTAAACAAGCTCGGGATGTACAGGACGGGTGTAGAGACGGTCCATAGCAGCCCATTTCTTTACCAGCAACAGCTGTGCATATGCAATAAATTTGGAGTGAAATTTGAAACCTTTCACCCCTGGGAGAGGGGTGAGGACAACAAAGTATGTTGTATTGCCAATTATAATTATCAGTTTACATGTCCAGTGGACATGTGTGTGAAATGGGCAGCTATGTATGGGGCGTAATTTTTTTGTGGGTACAGATTGCCTTTTTTTTTTTTTTTTTTCCAGTGAGAGTGGAAAGTGAGGTAGAGGAAGTAGGTATGTTTGGGGAGGTAGGTTGGGGAGGTAAACAGACAAGACAGACAAGACACATACAGGGGTGGTGTATAACACATGGGTTGGGTGAACACAATTGACGGGGATGGATGTTTGGAAATCGCAAGCCCATGAGCCCATAGATGGTAACAGTGGAACTGAGATCCCCACCCATGGGCAGTCACCACTGCACCTTCACAGCCCCGAGGGTGTCTGTGCTGGGGGCTGTGTAGGATGGGTGGGCTCACCCGTGAGACGCGCCACTCTTGCCTCGAGCTGGCATAGGGGATCAGCGACTGAATGCTGGATATCCCTACGCACCACAGCCTGGATCCTTTGAAGGGTGACAGGTTGCCCTTCTCCACCCACGCTTGCACAGGGGGGATGAGCCCCATCCCCTGCAGCGCTTCCACCCAAAGGTGGCACAGGACCAACGGAGGAGGGGAGCCCGGGCTGGGCACTGGACCTGCTGGTGCCAGGTGCACTCACCAGCTGAGGAGGGACAGGTGGGTCTGCTGGGAATGGACTTCCCATACGTTCTGTGATTAGGTGTGTTTAATTACAACATAAACAACAGCATTCCAGATTAGTTGTAAGAGCATGCAGTAATATTCCCATTAACCCAACACACCAAGGTTCCAACAGTTGAACAGCAAGCATAACACATGCATATATTGAACAACAGTGGATATTACAACAGCATGCAGGGATGTTTGGTAGCAATAGGCCACCATGATTGTGGTGTTTGAACAGGGCACATGCATCAACATGAATGCAAATATTTATAGAACAATAGGACATATGTCCCAAAAAATATTTAAGATTACACATACCTGTTGAGGTGTGGAATTGCATGGTTTATGCCCATACAGTAGGGTGTAGAAAAAAACCTTGATCAACATCTTATAATTACTTTTAGTCTACACTACATTCCTAGTGACTGCAAGTGTATATCCCCTACATGTATTATTACACTTGCCACCATGCATTAGGTTGTGTAATGGGTTTGGCTAGTTCAATATATGCTTGACCTATATCTGACATACTAACTGTCCAAGATGCAGATGTTACTACTACATATTCCTTGACTGCATTTATATTTCTTAATCTACATATCTGGATGTTTTCACATGACATTTTCACTTCTATTTGTACAGAACCCTGCATTTCTTGACACATACTCACATTTCTGGGAAACAAATTAACATGCTACTCATGTGCCAGATTTACTTATGCATGCCAGCCAGTAACTGACTGTTGAGGACTGTATATATGCTTCACAGCTACTAGCACTTCCATCACCCACTTTATATGGGACTACACAACTCTGGGTTGCCAGCACATTTTAAAACAGTACTATTTGTATAATGCAAGGGTAAAACAACATTTCAAACTAAGTGACACAGACACACTCCAGGTTTTAGACCTTTATTAATGACATTACACACTTTTCCACAACCTCACACCTTTATTTGTTATAACTGTGCATATGGAAGATATATTCAAGACATATTATACCTTTATTAATAGGTTAGAACACTCTTTTTCAGGCTCACTCACTTATTTTATATGACAGTACCTGCAGAGATATTATTCCGGACATATGTTACCTTTCTTAATGGGTACTACACTCTTTTTCTGTCTCTCTGACTTTTTTATCTGACAGTACATGCAGAGGACTTATTCAGGCCATTTATGGCTGTATTATTGGACTACAACACTTTATTTCATGCTCTCTCCCCTATTTTATATAACAATACATGCAGAATAATCACTAACCTGCCTGGTGGTGCAGCCTTAGCAGCCTATTTGCATAGGCTTGCTGATTCGCAGCACGGTCACCTGCAGCTGTAAAGTAAATTAAGGGATATTGAGACATACCTATTCATTATACAGAATCAATTATCAATTCCTACATACTGCATTCCATGGCTACCTACTCAGTTGTGGGGCATCCTGCATCCCACGGGCCTCCTGTATCCATTGGTTCAGGCGGTCCTGCTTTCATCTCTTCAGGTCTGCATGGTGGTGACGGACCTGCTCACCAGTCCGAGGAATGCCTGTGACACTGGTGAAGTCATGAGCTAACCGGTTCCAAGCCTCTGCCTTGTACTCCGTCCCTTGGAACTGGCCCTGCAGGAGTCTTGACTCATGACAGTGGACAAGGAGCCAAACCATGTATTTCAACTCCTCGATGCCCCAACATTGCACTCGGAAGCATGTACCCCCTCCAGCACCAGCTATTCTAACTGCAGATGTGATCTACAATCAGTTATGGCGAGTATTCCTGCCTATGGGGCTTAAATATGCCGCATTTCCTGCACTTTTTTGTGATTGGCTGTTTTTGAAAATTCTCGGCTAACTGCTGACCTGCTTAGTAATTGTTAATCTACCATTACTAAGTATACATATTTTAACAGTGGCTGTTTCTTCTAAATTATCATGGCTTAGTGGGTCTGTACTTTGATTATGATGCACAGAGTCCTGGGTTTGAACCTTATCATTCATTTTATTTTCATACTGTCCATACAGGCTAGGGGGTGTGGCTGTGTTTAGCACTTTTTTGCTCGTTCCCCCACGGTGCCCCCGGGTGCCCTGTTTTTTTGCTGCACACGTCTGCCGCGCAAACACAGTGCACTGGTTAAAGCATTATTTCGCTATGGGCACCTCTATTGCACTGGGTAAAGCACTCTTAAACTTTGGGCAACTCTATTGCGCTGGGTAAAGTGCTATTAAACTATGGGCACCTCTATTGCACTGGGTAAAGCTCTATTAAACTATGGGCAACTCTATTGTGCTGGGTAAAGTGCTGCTTAACTGCAAGCAATTATATATCAGGATCCTTTAAAAATTTAATATTTTGTTCACTGATACATTGGCCATTTAACTGCTTTTTACTGATATTTTAATCATATGTGTCAGGTATTATTCCATGTACTGATTTAAAACATAAATAAGAAGGGGAGTGGTGGGACTCGAACCGTGAATGTCTTTCTTTGTGTGAACGCTCTACCATTACGCTATTGCTTTTTGGTGTGATTTGCTTAAACATTCTTTCTTATGCTCTTCCATGTCGGAATTGCTAACTACAGCTAAGCAATGGGCACACCCGTGCACACACGCGCAAATACGGGCAGCTATTTCGGGAATTTAAAAAAAATAAAATTAATTTTTTACTTTTCATAACTGTGATGGGGGTTTACAATGTCAGGGAGTGTGGTGTTGGGTGCAAGGACATTTGAGCGGACTCACTCTTGTGTACTTTCATTTTCCTTTTCCAAACCTTGCAGGGGCGTGGCCATTTAGACTGCGCGGCAGTCGGACACACCCCCTGCTTTCCTACCCGGTCCGTGTAAGACTTAAATTTGAGTCAGCGTGCCCTTATGAATATTCATGGCACTCTGACATCATACCGTTCAACTGCAGCCTCCGAGTAAGACTTATTAAGTCTTACACGGAGGATTCGTGAATCCGGTGGACTGTCTAAAACTAGGGATCTTTCTGTATTGTCTCTAGGATGAAATAATTACAAGTTTTGAAATATGAAGGAATGTAATTGTTTTATGACTTCTAGCATTTGCCAAAGATCTGAGGTCTATCTTTTTTCACAGGTAGATGCTAAATACTAGCACCTTCCAGCAGTGTGGGCGGGGGGGGGAGGAGTTTCACCTGGGATAAAGTCTGATCTCAAGAAATTATGTAATTCTGCAAGCTATTGCAGCAGTAATATTTGAGATATGAATATCAGAACTCTCTGAAAGAGACAGTGCATTCTGTATTCTGTCTTGGACCTGACAACAGCAGGAACTGTCTACCAAACATCTGCCTTGCTCTGATGAAGTAAGTTACTAGGGAATAGTATAACTCTCTTAGATATAGTCAGAAATATAGTGAAGCTTAGTTTAGATATTTTTCTTTATTCATTTGAGAGTGTCCTGCAATGCTGTTTTAAATATTTCCTGTGATTTTGAACTCTGGTGTCACTGTGATTATGGTATTTTCTTGCTCTTTTATCATTTATTATTAAACCGCAGTGGTGGTGCTGCAGTAGCATTGTCGCCTCACAGTAAGATGCTGTCCTGTTTGATTCTCAGCTAGAGTGTCTTCTGCATGGAGACATGCATGAATGGGCATACCTTCATTGAAGGTTGTGCATCAGGGCTGGTAACTCAGCACGTAAAAATCAACTACCAATCATTAGCGGACTGGAGCTCTGCTGTGGCGACCCCTAACTGGGAAAAGCCGAAAGACACAACAACATATTTAAACTTTTCATTGTGGCTGATCTGTCTAGAGATATTTAAGTTATGAGAGTACTTGCATATTTCTTTCATGACGCTCTGTGGACCACTCATAATAGCCTTGCTCTTGATCAAACTACCATTTGTATTAATATTAATATTACACAGTAAGATTGTACACCCTTTGCTAAGGGCCTTAAAGTAGCTGATAAGGAGTTGGCTAGGGGGCATAGCTAGTAAACCTGTGCCAGCCTTTCCCAGGTGTGTGTGTGTGTGTGTGTGTGTGTGTGTGTGTGTGTGTGTGTGTGTGTGTTTGTGTGCGTGTACATCAAATTTCAAAGAGTGTGTGTGTCAGCTACTTGGGCAGAGACACGAAACACTGGGTGGACAGAAAGTGTGCTGGAGGTTTTGTTTTGGCCACTCAGCTGAGATCTCAACTCTATAGCTGTGCCAGTGGGGGAGTCTTATTGGCGATCTGGAGAAAGGGAGAAAAACCAGCCCCAGACTTACTGTGGACTGTGTGCTGTTAAGGGAAATTGCACTTGATGCAGAGAGCTGCATCTGGAAATACTGTGTATGTACTTGTCATTCTCTCAATGAATGTCTCCCAGTGCTGCCAGTGGTGAGGACTAAAGCCACTTGCTTACTGGTCCAGTGGTGGATTATCACATGTGACATGAACAGAACTTTCTGTAGAGACAGGTTTGTCTCTCAGAAATTGTCTCACTTTTCGAACAAGCTTCCTATTTATGTTAAACAAATCCCCTCATTGGCCCTATTTAAGAGTACTTTGGATGATTGGATGAGTAACTGGAAATTCACCCCAGGGGTTCCACCTTTGTCCCTCTTAGACAGGGGCAATAGGTGCTGATTTTAGTGTCTGCTTGAACCAGACACCATTGAGAACCTGGGTTGAACTTGACTAGGCTTGTAAGGGTCCTAGGGCCATTAGCCTAGTAACCTCCTATGATTCTATGATCCTCAGTGTAACAGATCAGTCATGGTCTGACTATGACCCAATGACTTTGGGTGCTGCAGGTCACCCAGGGAAGGAGAGTGAGTGGCTGACACTAGGTTATCTATCCTGGTGGAGGGAAACATTGCAATGACACCATCTTATCTATCCTGGGGGGAGGAAAACATTGTAGTAACACCAGGTTATCTTTCCTGGGGGTGGAAAACATTTCATTCCACTGCATGGCTGACACCCTGCATATGATGTACACAAAGCAGACGACATGAAGGGCAAAGAACGTGGGAAGTCACTGAGCAGCAAGTCTGTTCATTGTAGCTGTGATGAGATATACATGTGTATGAGTGAGTATGTATCCAGTATGAATGGAATTAGCTGCTAAAAAGGATCTGTAGCTGAGTATTTCATTTACAGTACATAAAATGTTTCAGAGAGTAACTCCCAAAAGGGGATAGTTTTATGTGTTACCAATGAAGAACACAACATGGGATTTCCTGCATTGGAATGGTGTTGCAAAGCATTGCATTGCAGACAATGTGGAAGGAAAATAACTAATTAAACATGACTGTAGAGGTACAAAAAGATTTAAAACAAGAAAATAAATATAAACATGGAAATGTACTAGATGGAGTAAAAACAGAAAGGATATAAATACTATTTAGTGGGAAAAGAATGATAAAAATTGCTCCTTACCTAGAGAATACAGTCACTGCTATATTTCATGTGTGTCCGATAGTCTACATACTTATCTATATATACATTTGGCATAATGGTTAAGGTCTTTGCCTCCCATATCCAAGGTACAAGTTTTGATCCTGACTTCTGGATAATGTCTGTGTGGAGTGTGCATGTTTTCCCTGTGTCTCTGTTACTGTTCATCCCACTTCATGAAAACATTCTGGGTGTTTTCACTTCAAACTTACCTAAGAATGGAGTTCTGGGCAGCAAACTCCAGATGGTGCCTATCAGTGAAAGTGTTGTATAGACCAACCTCTTTGTGCATGGACTGTGGTGTGTAGTATCCTAGACAAAATAACACAATTCACAAACTGCATACTGTGTCAGGGCAAGCCACTCGACAGTGTAAACATTGACTGCAGGTGATCTGGTCACATTGACTAATGTTATCAAAAACGGGCATGGGTATTTGCCGGTGAGAAGTAGGGTTGAGAACCTGGTCTTCTCTGGCCTACACCAGAGACCCATGCAAATGCATGGTGGGAGTGGTCTGTGTGCCCCTCTGGCCAGTGTGTGCCTGCCATAAAGCCCAGCAGTCCTGGGTTAATAAGTACTGGCTGGTCAGTGTCCGGTTACCTGGGATAGCTCTGTTGAGTGAAAGCTTGACATAAATCCAATCCAATCAACCTGCCAAACATGGATTAAGAATTGCTATACTTAATAAAAGTTCACTGACAGAATGCAGCTTGGCAGTGGATGATAGGATGGTAAAGATGATGCTGGACATCCTCTGTATCCAGGAGACAAGGTGGAAGGGCAGTGCAGCAAAGACGCTTGGTTTGGAATCCAAAGTCTATTACTTGGGGTGAAGACAGACTAGAAATAGTGTGGGGATTGTGGTGAAAGAGAGGCTTCAGAAGACAGTGAGAGATGCCATCAGAATTAATTACAGACTAATGGCAATCAAACTCCACTGGAAGAATCGGGCATTATTCTAAATCCTAGCATATGCCCCACAGCAGAGGTGTGATAAAGAGGAAAAGGCAGCAGTTGCAGAACTTAATAGATAAAATAGGACAACATGAGTTGATGTTGATAATAGAGACCTAAATGCATATATGGGGACAAATAGAACAGGATAAAAAGACTGTGGGGTAACAGAAATAAAGAAGGAGAGGCCATTCGAGACTGTCTGGCAAATGGCTTGATGATGGCCAACTCATGGTTCAGCAAGAGAGAAAGTAACAAGATCACATACAACAGGGACCAACATGTAGACTTCATCCTAGTAAGGTAGATTCAGTGACTGCAAAAGTCATCCTCATTGAAGCAGTCAGTCCATAGCATAAACCACTGTTTTCCACAGTCAGATGCAAGCAGTAATCAGAGAAGGCTCTAAGGTCAACAGTGACTAGGCTGAATACATGGATGTTGACTGGAGAGAAAAAGGCACAAGAGTTCAAGGAAATACCTCAGAAACAAGAGGAAATAGATGGAGATGAAAAAAAATGGCAGCACCTCAAAACAGCATGTATGAGGACTGTGCAACAGATATATGGCTGAGACAGGTATAGAAATAAAGTACATAAGGAAAGATATTGGTGGAATGCAGAAGTCCAGGAAGTCATCAATAGAAAGAAGGAGTGCAGGAAAAAAGAGGGAGATTGAAAAGAAGAACCAGGCTAAAAAGGAATATTGGTTATCTAACAAAGTGGCTACCAGTAGCAAAGAACAAGGCATCAGAGGCACTCTACTAGCTTCTGAAAAGTGACTCGATAGATGGCACAAAGAAACTCTATCAGGTAACAAATCAAAGGCAAAGATAAAGAAGATAGTCATTGGACACTGTTTATAACAGATGCCAGCAGCAACCTGCACACCTGTCCACAGGACATCAAAGGCAGATGGATGGAGTACTTCCAGTGGATTTTGAATGAAGAAAACCCCATAGAAGCTGTGCTGCTTCAGATACAGCCTACAGTGAAATAAAAACAAGAGCCCACCTTAGAAGAAGTAAGAACAGCACTAAGGAAAATGAAATCGGAGAAAGCAGCAGGCTCAGATGAGGTCACAGCAGATATGATTAAGATTGTGACATCCCACCACTGGACCGGTAATCAAGGAGCCCCAAACCTCACCACTAACACCAGTGGGGGACGTACATTGGGAGGATGACAAGTACACATACAATATTTCCAGGTGCAACATTCTGCATCAAGTGCAATTTCCCTTAAGAGCACACAGAGACCACGGTCAGTTTGGGGCTGGATTCTCCCTCTTTCTCCAGATCCCTAATAAGACTCCCCAATGACACAGCTATAGAGTTGAGATCTCAGCTGAGTTGTCAAGTCAAGACATCCAGCACCTTCTCTGTCTGACCAGTGCTTTGTGTCCCTGCTCAAGTAGCTGCCACACACACATTTTGAGGTTTGATTTATACACACACACACCTGGGAAAGGCTGACACAGGTTTACTCGCTAAGCCCCCTTCTGCCCAGACTATAAGGTAGTTTTCACTGCCACCAGCCAGCTCCTTATCAGATGCTTTAGGGCCCTTAACAAAGGGTGTCCAGTCTTACTGTGTAATGTTACTACTAATATAAATGGCAGTTTGACCAAGAGCAAGGCTATTAGGAGTGGCCTACACAGTGTCACCAAATAAATATGCAAGTACTCTCAGAGCTTAATATCTCTAAATAGATCCACCGTAATGAAAGGTTTAAATATATTTAATAATAAACAATAAAAGAACAAGACAATACTATATATATATATATATATATATATATATATATATATATATATATATATATATATATATATATACAGTAACATCAGAGTTCAAAATCACAGGAAATATTTAAAATAACATTGCAGGACAGTCTCAAATAAATAAAGAAAAGCATCTAAACTATGTTTTGCTATATTACTGACTATATCTAAGAGAATTACTCTACCGTAGTTAACTTACTTAATTAGAGCAGCAAGACAGATGTGGTGAGTGGATCTTGATGTTGTCAGGTCAAAGGCAAAATACAGAAAGCACAGCTTCTCTCAGAGAGTTCTTAAATGAATATCTCAAATATTACTGCTGGGATAGCTTGCAGAATGCCATAATTTCTTGTCATCTGTCTCTATCCCAGGTGAAAAACAACCATTGATGCAGCTGGTAGTATTTAGCATCTACCTGTGAAAATATATAGACAAAGGCTTTTGCTCAGATCTCTGCAGTTGTTGTAAGTCATAAAACAATAAAACACCTCCACATCTCAGGTCTAGTAATTATTTCTCCTTCAAGACAAGACAGAGAGCTCCCTAGTATAGACATCCTGTCTCTTGCTGTTATAAAGTAATTTAATTTTAGCTATTTTTCTGAAGTTACTCTTCTGTATTCGTTTCCACTCTTAAAATATATACATCTAAACAGTTACAATGTCTATTCTATTTCAATAGGGCATGCTGTGATTACATATCAAGTACTTTGCAAATGCCTTCAACCAGTGTGATATATACATGATGTACAGTTCTAATACATTTATAACACAAGCATCTTGTATACATCATGTTGATATTCCCAAATGACAAACAATTATTTAAAAAATTCCTGATAGCTGGATTGGCAGTATTTCCTTTCATGACAAAGATGTTAGGCAAGTTAGGGGATGTATGGCTCTAGAGGGTATTCATAGCAATATGAAGACAGAGAGAGAGTGGTATATCCAAGATGACCAGAGAATAAGCATACTAGTCCCAGTGTACAAGAACAAAAGGGACATTCAGAATTGTGGGCAATACAGAGGTCTCAAACTCCTGTCACACTGCATAACAGTTTTGGAGAGGGTGACTGATAAATGAATATGCAGAGCAGTAGAAAGTAAGATGGGAAATGAGCAGCTCAGATTCAAAGCAGGATGCAGCACAACTGACCTGATGTTTGCAGTAAAGACAGCTGAGAAGGAGACAGAGATGAGGAAGGAGTCCAACTGGGCATTTCTAGACTTGGAGAAAGCATATGACAAGGTTACAAGAAAGCTGGTTTGCGCAGTTCTGTGATGGTTTCTAGTCCCTGAAACACTGGTAGAATTAGTCCAGGCTATGTACCTGGACCCAGTGTCACAAGTACAAACAGTGGTGAAACTCACAGAGGGGCCTGCAGTGGCAGTGGGGGTACATCAGCATTCAGTTCTGAGTCCACTGCTGTTCATGCTGGTGATGGACTACATTAGCAAACTGGTCAGGTAGGGCAGATCAACAAAACTTCTGTATGCTGATGATGTGGCATTGCAAGGGGACTCTGAATGAAAACCTCAGCAAAGGATAGGAGAATGAAATTTAAACTTAATTGAGTACAGATAAGACAGGTGTAATGGCAGCAGATGAGGAAATCAGAATAAGGTAGAATTGAAACAGAAGGGTAGTTAGTGTAGTAGGTTAGCAGCTTCAAGTATCTGGGAAGGGTGGTTGAGGAGGAGGGAATCTGGATGAGGAAGTCAAAGCTAGAATCAGAGGGGCTACAGACAACTAGCACAGAGTATCACGGATAGCGTATGACAGAAGAATGCCATAGAAACTGAACAGTAAGGTGTACAAAACAGTGGTATGACCTGTATTACTATATGGTACAGAAACCTGGCCAGTGAAGTAGCAACAGAGCAGCTGAGGAAGCTAGAGGTGATGCAGATGAACTGCCTGAGATGGGTGGGATGCACACTGTGGGACAGAGCAGAAGCTCAAGTAGATCCAATTACAGCGAAGGTCAAAGAGAATAGATTATGGTGGCATAGGTATACTTACACGAAAGCAGAAGAGAATATGATGAAGATTTGGGACAGACAGGAAGAAATCAGGAAGACATCAGAGCATTCAGCAAAGAGAGATGGATGAATTGTGTGAGGAATACCTCTTGACAGTCAGGCATGACTGTCAAAGAAGGTGAGAGTGGCACTGACTCGAGAGAGAGATAGTGACTGTTGATGCAACATCCTGACTCCATGCATTAAAATGAGAAAAATAGGTTAATGATGATGATGATGATGATGATGATGAGTTCACTTGGTTATTTGGCCATGCCATTGGTAGAAGATAAACCAATGTGAATAGAGATTACACTGGGGCCACAGTTTCAGTAATTCATGAGATCATATACATACAGAGATCTTACCATTTGTCTCAGGCTAACTAATGTAATCAGAAGACTTACTGCAGAACTGATAATAGTGATCTGGATTTTACATGTCAAGGTGAAGTTAAACAACAGACCACAACTTTATCCATGTGTGCATGTGGTGAAAGGCAGTTATCCAGCTTTAGTTGGATGTTTGTCACTTTGAAAATTAGGATAAACTATTCTGATGTCCATAATCTAGAAAATGAAGAGGATAACCTGTCAGCTGTATTGCATAAACATGAAATTGTTTTTGTATATGTGTGTATGTAGTAGCATAAAGGAAATCAGTTTAAAACATGAATTATAAGGTGGAAATCATCATAACTATCTGATAGCCAGATCATAGGGTCAAAATGGTGCATTAGATTTAGTTACTTACTGTGAATGGGCCTATTATTAGTTCCAGTTACAAAATGAGATGGCTATATCAGAGTCTGTAGAGATTTCAAGGTATTGTGTGCAGAGCAATATCCTCTGCCATGCCTAGAATATTTGTTTGCAAGGTTAGCTGGAGGAGAACAATTTTGTAAGGGTAAAATCTGCTCAGCATATTTACAGATGCATGGTCACAAGATGTTCATAGGTTCATTGGTTCATAGGTAGGTACTAGGCTACTGGCCCTAGGGCCTATAAGCCTAGCCAAACAGTACCCTGGCTTTTGCCACCCAAGAAAATTATTTTCCTGTGCCCCTGTCAAGCAGAGCCACAGAAGTGATCCCTGGGGTGAATTTCCTATTTCCCATCCCATCATCAAGAGTTTTTTGAAGAGTGCTAATGAGGAGCTTTGTTTGATACAGATAGGTAGTTTGTTCCAGAGTATGGGAAGTCTCTGGGACAGGAATCTATCCCTCCAGCATGTTGTGTTTATTGTGGTGACAAGGTTTAGGTCCCTAGAGCATGTAGCTCCAAGGGATTGGGATTTCTTTAAGTGGAGCATGTCCAACAGTGCTGGGTTTGACATAGCTTTCTATGTTAGGCAGAGATCGCCTCTGAGTAGGCAATATGCGACAGAGTAAAGCTGGAGTTTTTTTAGACGTTCTGGTAGGGCATCTGTTTGAGGCCAGTAATTTTCTTTGTGAGGTATTTCTGTGGCCTTTCCAGTTATTTTAGATGTCTTGTGAGGTACATTCCAAAAGGGGTGTTGTACTCTATAATGCGTTTAATGAGTGATGAGTAGAGAGGAACAATGATCTCTTTTTTCCTGGATGGGAAACCTTTTGTGATGAGGTGTGCCACGTAGAAGGATTTCTTGACTACTGTGGCGATGTGATTATCAAAGGAGAGACTACTGTCCACCTGTGTCTCATGGTCTCTTATCACACTTTCAGTAGACTACCGCCTATGTGGTAGTTCATGGGTACAGAGTTTTTACCAAAAGCGATGACAATGCACTTTTTGGCATTGAGCTTGAGGCCATGGCTTTGACACCAGCCATCTGTCTCAGTGAGACCCTTTTGTGAGATGTCCACATCATTAGGAGTTTTGATTATGGTTCCTAGTTTGCAATCACCTGCGAACCTTGTTAGCCAAAGACCTTCTGTGTTACCTGTACTTCAGAGAAGTAGATACCAAACAGGAGAGGACCTAGGACTGAACCCTGTGGTACTCCACTTGTCACTGGTCTGAAATTGGGTTTAGAGTCTGCTACTTTCACAGTGTGGGTTCTGTCAGTGTGCCAGTTGGCAACCCATCTTGTGACATAGGGATTTTTACCTAGTTTAGTGAGTTTATCTATAATTCCAGAGTAGGGGATGGTGTTGAAAGCCTTGGCGAGATCTAGATGGACTGTGTGAACCACCTTACCCTCATTTATGGCTTTGGTGACCACTTCAAAGAAGTCTAGCAGGTTTAGGAGACATGATCTGCCTTTTACAAACCTGAACTGGGTAGGGTCCAGAGTTTGGAGATTACCAATGTCATTGTTTATAAGTTCCATGATGATACATTCCATAACCTTGCAGACCAGGCTTGTCAGGCTAATGGGGCGGTAGTTTCCGGGGTCTGTGGGGGCTCCCCCTTTGTGGAGTGGGATAACTGTCATGGTGCGCCATTCAGTGGGCAAAAAGCCAGAGGTGAGGCTATGATTGAAAATGATACTTAGGTAGGTTGCCAGATCATTCTGTAGTTCATGTAGAACGTAGCCTGCGATGTTGTCAGGTCCCATGGATGCTGTGTTCTTGGCTTTGGAGAGTGTGTTTTTTACCTGTGCAGCTGTGATTACAGGAACTTTGCTTTCTTCTGGTATAGAGATGGGCCCTTTAGGGGATGAGAGAGGGGTAAAGTTAGCACTGAACCTATCTGCCAGGATATTGGCAATATCAGTTGGTTCTGTATATTTAGTGCCATTGTGCTGTAACTCAGAGCAGATCTGAGTGTTGCCATTGAGATTCTTGACATGTCACAATAATTACTGACCACTGTAAAGTGCAAAGACATTTTCAAAATTGCAGATTGTCAAAAGACATTGCTTTAGTTTTAATATTGTTCAGAAAACCAATGGCCAAAATCCTGAATGAATAATTAGGGATATGGGCTTACTTGGATGGTATGTTGGTCACAGTCAGAAATGAAGAGGCCATCCAAGGAACTTATATGCAGGTTTTTCAACATACCTCTCATCTTCTTAACACAAGAATTATGGACAAAGCTAAAAATCAAGGGTGGAAAAAGGCCCAAAATCAGGTATAGATTTTAAATATTGCTCTTATAAATTTAGAAAGTTGCTAGAATAACAAATTTTGCATTGGCCTACATTTTTGAAGGATATGAAGTTTGAAATTCAAATGGCTGTCATTATTTAGTGAATTCAGTCTTCAACGATTTCCTAGAAAACCACAAATTTTATGAAAAATAGACCAAAATTATGAGGCACACTCTTCATGTACCTGTGAAACATCCCTCCAAGGACTTTTTGCCTCATATTTCTATTATTCCTTCTTTACCACTTGTAGAAAGCAGTATTGGACTTTACTTTGGTCATCTCATATAAGAAATCAAAAATGATAGCATCATGTTAAAAGGTGTATGGCGTATTCAGTTTGCTACTACAAATAAAAGTTCCTGAAGCAAATCAAAAAGGATTTTTTGTATTAATATTTAGTTTGCATGTCATAGCAAGTCAAGCAAGAATTCTCACTAATGCAGTTTCCAGACTAACAAGACACAGATGTGGTGTTTCTTGGAAAAATCAGTGCAAAATTCATAGGGTCTGCTTCACCTGCGGGCTTATATTGCAGCATGATGGGCCCATGATAGAACCATTTCATTCTGGTACTTTACTGTGGTGAAAGCAAGTCAGTGTTCCTCCACCTGTGAGACAGTAGTTGTTAGACCCGTTGCATTCTCGACCCTGAGAAATGGCCACATTAAAAATGAGCTCTTCTCTACTCTTGTTGGCCTGTCTTGGGTTTTGCTATTTTGAAGTAAAGGACTTGTTCACTGTGCATAAGTACAAGAAACATGACGCACTCAGCAATATTATATATGTGGAAATTGCCTGAACATCCCCAGAAATGTAGTGCTGTGGAATTCACAGATCACTTGTATGTACACGTGCTGATAGTGGTAGTTGATGCTCACTTCAGGTAGCCACAAATTGCTGTTGGGCCTTCTGTCACTTTGGGAGAAATGTGTAGAAATGACATGAAATACATTCAGTATGCGGTAATGAAAGTGAGGAGGGACATTCCTTTCTAAGGGCACACTTCGTCTGGAGTTTTTTCCACACAGACATTTCATATAAGAAGGTGAGTGAGCTGGTCCAAGAATCATTTTCACTAATGACCCAAGTTAATAGGCTGTCAAATTTAGAAGCGATACATTAAACTGAAGACTGCTTTTACACTTCCTGAGGTGTACAGTATAGATCTTGTTGAGGTATTAATGCACAAAATAGTGGAGATATTTCATTTACTATATATATATATATATATATATATATATATATATATATATATATATATATAATGTATGCCATCATACAGAACAACAAATGTAGAGTTTACCCTTGGTTATGGCAGCAATAACATTTCAGTTAGTCATTTGGTTGCAATGTGGAGTGATAGTTGGCATTCAACTTTCTGATGCCTTGAGGCAAAACATTCCAACTAGCAGGGACAATTTTATTAAAGAATCTTTCTTCTACTGCTAGATTTATAGTTCATAGGTTCACAGAGTAAGTAGTAGGCAATTAGTCTGCAGGCCATTCCAAGCCTAGCCAAGAACCACTATTTAAAAGTTCCCTCCAGTCTGAAGGTGTGCAAGATAGGGTCTAATTCAGAGGTGTGACTTTGTATAATGTCAGATTCTAATGCTTGAGAACATATGATCAATGTTTTAAAAAGTCAAAATGTTTTTGCTGAGATTGCTAATATTGTTACACAGTCGGGATTGGGGAAGTTGCTCTTTTCCACTGTTTTTTTATCTCATAGTTGGTATATATAATCAGCAGTGTGTGTGTGTGTGTGTGTGTGTGTGTGTGTGTGTGTGTGTGTGTGTGTGTGTGTTTGTGAGTGGTGCAGTAGGGCTTGCTCCCTCTGCAAAATCACTGTTTCATTTGTTGGGTTGTTGTTTAACTTTTTAAAACTTTGTTAAAAAGTCAGTCTTCTGAATTAGGTCCATGTAAGGTAAGACAGACCAGGGAAGAATTTCACCCTACCCATTTAGTTGTCTAGGCTTATCTTAAAGGCAGTAATTTTGCTACTATGTTTGACATACAGTGGAAGTTTCTTCTAGAGGTTTAGAATATAGTGAGATATGAATCTATCACGGTAGCATGTATTATTTATCTGTTAATGAAGGTTTAGTTTCTGTAAACATGAATTTAGGTACCATTTGTTCTGTGAAGGAATTGGAGGCTAAAGATTGTTGGAGTTTTAATGGCTCAAAGGGCTTAACACAGATCACAATGATGCTGTCTGTAAGAGACTGACTACAGAGACAGAGCTATCAGTCTGACGTGATAACTAATATTTTTAAGGCCACTAATATTTTTAGTTCTGAATCTCTGCGGTCTCGCAAGTTGAGTTATATATTTAGACAAATATATACTAAAAAGTGCATTATACTCAAAAATGGGTATGATGAAATACAAGTAGAGGGGAATTAAGAATTCTATGGATCAAGCAGATATGACTTTGGAAATTAGATGAACCAGATAGAAGGTTTTCTGAACTACTTTGGAGTATTGATGGTCAAATGATAAGGGTTTATCAACAAGAATGCCTAGATCTCTTACAACAGTGTCTGATTGGAGGGCTGTGTCATCTATATGGTATATAAAAATGTTTTGCTTACCAGAATGAGCTATGCTACACTTTTTCTATTTAATTTGAGACCATTGCCCTTGCAACAGCTGTTAATGTGGACTGACCCATGCTGGAGTATTTTTGTGAGTCAATGTCAGATCAAATAACAACATCCAATTTGCAATTGTCTACAAGGGCAGATAACTATAAGCCAGTAGATTTTGTCTGAAGGTCCGAGGAAAAAGATGCCAAACTGGACAGGACCTAGCACTGAGTCATGTGGTACACAGCTGGTTATTTGTTTGTGTTCAGAAGTGGTAACTGTGACTTTAATCACATGGGTTCTTTCGGATAACCAGTTAGCTATCTACCGCACAACATAAAGATTTATATTGAGATTTGCAAGCCTGACAATAATGCCTACATGGGGAATACTATCAAAGGCCTTGGCTAGGTCCAGATATGGTGTATGCACTGTATAACCACTTGTTAGAAAAATGTGTACTTAAACATATATGAAGTGCTAGTTTAAAAAGCAAATAGTATGTAATGCATTTTATTCTATTTTACAATATGGCAGTAAGAATGATCTTACATGTAATTGCTTGAAGCTTTGGAGCTGCAGTGTGATTGAACTCTGACCCTGGCAGTAGCCAGCTCAGCAAGCTTATGTTTTTCACTAATGATTATCTGCTGGGTCAGGAAAATGAATGTATAAAGCATTGAATCTTTTCTTCCTTCCTCTGAGATGGTTGGCCTTGTGAATATTATCAGCACAGCTGCTAAAAGTAATGTTGCAAGAAGAACAAAGAAGTGTATTACAAGACTGAACTGACTATTGTATTCGAGCAGGACTGAAACCTTGAAAGAATAACATTTACAGAAAGACATTATAACTGACCAGGTGCTTTGCAAGGCTGTATTATTCTCATGGGAAAACTTTTAAAAAGTATAACATCAGCACTTTCTTATGAATAGAATATTGTAGACCATAGTGATGTAGGTGCCCTGTGACTGACCACATCAGTAAGGTGGGCACAGCTTGAATGTATAGTGTATAAAATGTAGAACATTTCCTGTATCATGCCAGACAGAATTCTATACTTGTATTTGTATGTTTTTTTGCCTCCTGGTGTACACTAGTAAACTTTTGCATCTGAACCTCCTGTGTTGTCCTAATTTGTTTTTATTTAACAGTTTGGTCCTACTTTTGACTGGAAACCCTCGACAGCTGCAGATCAGAGTGTACCGGTGGTCGAATACTGTGCAGGAGAAGCTACCAAAACGGTTCTTCTTGAAGCACAAAGACCTCTGACTGAATTGTCGTTTTGAGAGGCTGGCCACTTTTCTGATCTGTGGCGGTCTCGAACTGGTGGACCCAAGAGGCTCAGGTAGGAAGGTTTTTGCCTTTCTTCTGTTTTAGATCAGGGACATAATTGTCATAGATTTGTTGTACAGATCAGGGACATAAGAAATTACTGTATATTTTGTCATAGATCAGGGAAACAGAATAAGGTAGGCAGTTATTCTAGATAAACTGTGTAAGGAACCAAGATACCATGTGGTAAGAAAAGGGTTACGTAACAGTCTTTTGACATGGGAAACCAGTGCATTAAAAAATCACGAGATCCGCCCCTAACTGATGACGCAAAATATATGCAATTACAACGAGCAGATAATATAAGACATTACACAAAATGGGTTAATAAATATGAATTTGACGGTAAACTAAATAAAATTTTGTTAGTTAAACTTTTAAAACAGCTTAAATCTGACGCAAAAGGTCAGGCAAAGAAACAACGACAATTAGGCATTCCTCAGGCACATAGATGGATTGAGGAAGTGAACCGAAGGGAACAGAAAATAAAAAATGTGAAAGCATTATTTTTAGACAAAGAGGAAAATAATGCAGTAATAGCAACGGCCCCTCCCCCTCCGCCCCCTCCAATACCTTTTTTAGGATATGAAGCAGGAGGACAAGCTAGTCCACCTCCACATTATCCTGAAGTTGCAGGGGCACTAAAACCATTCGTTAGAGAACCTATTGAAACTAGGTCCCGGACACGTAAAACACTTAGGGACACAGATTTATATCAAATAGGGAGAGACTCACTAGAAGAGAGTGAAGAAATCTGTCCATTAATCGAGGTACCAAACCCTCAGGCAGGACAGGAAGGGCAGGACCCAACTCTCCTAGTGTATAGACCATGGACACCGGAAGATATTCGGAAAGCTACAGAGGAATCCCTCACCGAAAATTAATCATAAAAGTTTATACAAGATTTACAAGGTATGAGACTAAGTTACCATTTAAATGGGGAAGAAGTAGAAAAGGTAGTTAGACAAATTGTAGGTCCAGACTGGCACATGATTTGTGGCACCTGGCAGCTTCGTGACGCACAACTTAAGCCACTCCTACATAGTGACGCAGAATTCGACACCAGAGTGAAGGGTCTTACAGACCGAATCTCTGAAAAATGGAAACCGAGAGCAGATTGGACTTGCATTAACCAATGCATACAACAAGATAATGAAACTGTAGATGGGTACTATGGTAGATTATTGGAATGTTTCAATAACCATAGTGGCATGACTATTCCTGAAAGTCATACAAATGATAGCGCATATGAACAGCAACTGAAAAATGCGTTTTTGAAAGGTTGCATTGCCCCTATCAGTAGCTTTATTACAAAACATATGATAGATCACCGAACAAGTAGGCTACAAGCCTTACTTGAGTATGCTAGACATGCTGAAAGACACTTTAATAGTAAAAAGAAAAAGAAAACACAGGTCTTCACAGCTGAAGATGGAGCAGAAGTCTTTGTAGTACAGTCAAGTAAAAGGGTAAGAAAAATACCCAGGGTAATAAACAATCTGACAAAAAGTCAGAGGATTTTGAAGAGAGGAAAAAGAAAGGTGAGTGCTTTAACTGCGGTAAAAAAGGACATTTAGCAAGGGATTGCAGGCAAAATAAAAAGGCGACTACGGAAGATAAAGATAAAGGTGATGAGGACTGACTATATGATAGTGATGACAATCAAAAATCATCAGGAAAGGTTAACAAACAAAAGACAAATGTAAATGTAGTGGAAGGAACAGAGGAAGTGCAAGCAGATGTAGAGGATGAAGAAGGTGAAGTTTTAGACTTAGCATTATTGAGCTTGGAGCTCTATTTGGCAGACACAAAACCGGAAGTTACACTTCTGGTGGAAGGTAGGGAAGTGAAATTCTTGTGTGACTCTGGAGCGTCACGAACTTTGATACACCCTTCAAAGTTACCAGAACACTCTGAATCACCTGACTATATATTAGTGAAAGCAGCAAATGGACAGCTATATAGGGAGCCACTCTCCCATGATATAGCAATAACTGACCTTGTTTCAGGTATGACTCAGAAAAGTAAAATTGTCGTTTCTGCGAAATGTCCAGTAAACTTACTGGGAAGAGACCTTATGCAGATATTTGGCATAGCAGTAGTTCCTACTATGCAGGGTATGGAAGCACAAAGACAAATGGATACTTTTGTGGTGCGATCGGAGGGTGAAGCTTTTTACTGGTACAGCCAGGATCTAGTTACGACTGGTCCAGGGGCAGTAACTGAGGAACTGATGAACGTAGCCATCAGTAAGGTCCCCTCCCTCGACACTGACCAACAGCATTTGTTACATTGTAAGCTATACTACTGTAGTATGCCAGGACCTGATAAGGAATATGAGCAAGAATTGTTCAAAAATCCTGCTAACAGATTAGTATTACGAACTTTAGATTGGGATACTGAGGGAAACAGTGTAGTAAGCTGTTCATTACCTCAGGAATTCATGAAACTGTACAAATCCAATAGACTGCCACATGTCAGCTTGACAAAAAACAAAAATGTGAGATGGGCAGACTTAGGAGAAAAAGTAACAAGATGGGAGAAACAAACTGATTTAGAATTATCAGAACAGGGAGTACAAAAACAGAAATTGAATTAGCTAACACAGACACATCCAGCTGTATACTTACAACATAGTGAAGACAGCTGATTAGCATTCCTGTTAGAAGAAGAAGAAAAAGTCTTGTGCGATATACCAAATATTCTTTGGTCAACAGGAAAATCAGATGTAGGACTTATTCGAACAGCAGGTCCAGTAACCATTACACCAAAATCAGCATTTAGACCACAAAAAAGACAATACCCCTTGAGGAAGGATGCAGAGCAGGGAATTAAACCTATAATAGCAGCATTATTCAAGGAAGGAGTACTGGTAGAATCTCTGGATTCACCATGTAATACCCCTCTATTTCCTGTTAAAAAAGCAAACGGGGAATGGCGGATGGTACAGGATTTACAAGCCATAAACAATGCAATAATACCCAGAGCACCTACGGTGCCAGACCCACACACCTTGTTGAATGATTTGAAGCCACAACAAAAATATTTTACTGTGGTAGATATAAGCAATGCTTTCTTTTCAATACCTATACATCCTGATAGCCAGTATTGGTTTGCATTTACATTTCAGGGTAAAAGATATACCTATACTCGGCTACCGCAGGGATATTGTGAAAGTCCAACGATATTTGCACAAGAAATGGCTGGCAACCTGACGGGATTTACTCCACCAGGAGGTAGTCAGATTCTGCTTGATGTAGATGACATCTTGCTAGCAGCCCCCACCCAGCAGCAATGCAGGGAAGATACAATAGCATTATTGAAATTTCTAGCAGCACAAGGACACAAAGTAAACAAAAATAAGTTACAACTTTGGAGAAAACAGGTTAGATACCTGGGATATGTAATATCCAAAGAAGGCAGAATACTAGATGAAGATAGAAAAACAGCGATTTTACAGGCACCTAAACCAACAACCAAGAAGGAAATGATGTCCTTCTTGGGGAATGACTAATTTTTGTCGATGTTGGATATCAAACTATGCTTTAGAATCTGCTCCATTGGCTGATTTAATATATAAAACACCAATGGCAGCACAAGATGTATTACAATGGACACCCAAAGCAGAAACAGCTTTCTGCAGACTAAAACAATTGATAGCTTCATCATTAGTTTTAGGACTTCCAAACTACCACAAAAGATTTTTTCAAACTGTAGATTGTAAACAGGGATACATGACATCAGTTCTGATGCAACAGCATGGAAGTAAGCAACGCCCCATAGCTTACTATTCATCACAGTTAGATCCAGTGGCACGATCATTGCCACATTGTGTACAAGCAGTAGTCGCATCTGCAATGGCAGTACAGGCTTCGGCCTCAGTGGTGTTATTCCACCCTCTCACTCTGAGAGTGCCTCATGCAGTTGCGATAATTTTACTGCAAGAAAAAATAGCATATCTATCTCCTGCTAGACATCTTCCTTGTATGACCATACTGCTGAGCCAACCTCATATGGTAACTGAACGTTGTACAACATTAAATCCATCAACGTTACTTCCAACTCCTGTGGATGGCACACACAGTTGCCTGCAGGAAATTGAGCAAATAACTTTGCCCAGACAAGATCTCACTGATATGCCCTTGGATGATGCCGAGGTGACATTTTATGTGGGCCGGTTCATGCAGGAAGGGTCCTACAGGGAAAAATCTAGTAGGATATGCAGTAGTCACAGATACAGAGATTTTAGAAGCCCAACCCTTACAGCATAACCTATCTGCTCAAGCAGCAGAATTGATAGCCTTAACACGGGCTTGCACTCTAGCGAAAGACAAATGTGTGAACATATATACTGACAGTCAGTATGCTTTCTCTACAGTGCATGTTTTTGCGCAACAGTGGAAGAATAGGGGAATGATAACATCTACTGGTAAACCAATTAATCATGCGCAACTTATTTTGAATTTATTAGATTCTATTCAGTTACCTACCAAAGTAGCTATTTGTAAATGTGTAGAATGTGTAGCTCATACAAAACAACAGGATTCGATTTCAAAAGGTAATGCACGAGCTGATGCAGCTGCAAAGCAAGCAGCTTCAGACTCAGAAACTTTACTTTTGAATGCGGAATTACAACCATCTGAGATTTTAGATTTAGAAATGTTAAAAACAATGCAGACATTGACTACAAAAGCTGAGAAACAGAAATGGGAGAGATGAGGTGCAATCCTCGAAAATGGACTGTACATCTCCAAGGAGAAAAAGCCAATATTGCCATGTAATTTATTTAGATATGCAGCTTTGTTGAGCCATGGGCAGAGCCATGTCTCAACAGGGGGGATGGTACAGTTAGTAAATCGAATATTCCAACATTTCACGAACTTCACAAAAATTTTGTGCAGCATGTCATATTTGTAACAAACATCATGCACAAGGAGCATTTAAACCCAAGCAAGGGAGTTTTCCTATACCACCATATCCATTCCATACTGTTTGTATGGATTTCATAGAACTGAGTAAATGTGAAGGGAAAAAATACTGTTTAGTGATTATAGACATGTTTTCCAAATGGGTAGAAGCTTTTCCAACTAAAAATCTGGATGCAGCAACAGTGGCAAAGGCCCTAATAAAATAAATAATTCCTAGATTTGGCATACCGGAAAGAATCTATAGTGACAATGGGACACACTTTGTCAACCAGACAATCCAGCAACTTGGGAGATTCTTTGGGATCTCCTTGAAGAATCATTGTGCTTACCACCCACAGTCTGCAGGACTGGTGGAAAGGTACAATGGAATTTTGAAAAGCAAGCTGAGGAAATTAATGAATGAAACACAGAAGAATTGGATTTGCTGTTTGCCTTTGGCACTGCTGAGCATGAGAACAGTTCCAAATGTAAAGGGTTTGACCCCCTTTGAAGTGATATTTGGAAGGGCATATTATGTGCCACAGTGGAAAGCTCTCATGCCTGCAGAGCTGGAGGCTGACAGCTCATTAGCTAATCATATGAGGAAATTGTTAACAAATAAGACTGTTTTGCAGTTGAACTCTTTCTCAGATAAAGAACAAACGAGACCGGAAGCGGTGCTGACCCCTGGGTCCTGGGTTTGGTTGAAGGTCATCAAAAAGAAAAACTGGACAAGTCCGAAGTGGGAAGGTCCGTACCAGGTACTGTTGGCGACGCCTACTGCAATCAAAGTTGCCGAGAGGTCGTCCTGGGTCCACCTGACGCACTGTAAACCGGTAAAGAACTTTCAGCTTGATAAACATTTTGTAACTAATACACCACAAAGGCAGGATGGCCAAGAACAAAATGAGTAAAAATACAAACCAACCCCGAAGATATTGTTTAACCATCTTGCTAACTATACATCTATTGACTATGATTGTGGTGACTTTCCTTTTGTTGTGGTTTTTCCTGCATATAACCACACAAATGAAAGTGGTGAAACGTGATGAACTGTCTATAGACTGGCATCCAAACTTTAACACATACCTGGCCATGAAGCGTGTATATGTAGAGACTATGAACGTTTCAAACTGCTGGGTTTGTACTGCTATACCAACAGCATATGTAGGACTGTTGATGTCCGCTGTCCCCTTGGGGATAAATGAGACTTGGGAAAATTTACTTTTTGATACAGGTTCTGTGAGATCATAGGACAAAATTGCATTGTATTTGCCTATCACACAGAGAGGAATTGTTTGTGTCTTTAAAAATGATACACTCCAAGTTGGTTGGAGTAACTGTAACATAACTGTATCTTATAAATGTTATATTAAGACCAAAGATAAAAGTACTAGTTGTAGCACAAATTATGATTCATATTTGAGCTTAATGAAAACAACGATAAAAGATGTGCAGAAAAATCCTGAATTGCATAAACAATTGTCTGTTATAGACAAGAAAATGTTTCATTCAGAGTTAACCCGCATCAGTACTAAAGTAGAAAACTGTTATTTTGTTTGTGGGAAAAAGGCATACAAATGGCTACCTGAGAATTGGTCCGGCAGTTGTTTTTTGGGTTATCTGGTTCCAGCTATAAGGCATACTGCAGAATTACCTCTAGGTAAGATACGAAACGTAAGAGATGTAGCTCAAAAACCTGGGAATTCAGTCGAGAAACCTGCTAATCCAGTGGGTATAATTGAAGCTGGCTGGAAGGATCATCCATCCATGAAAGATAAAGAAAAATTGACTCATATGGACTTGAGTGACAGTGTTATATCCTGGGCTGGAATATTCCCAGCCTATGGAGCAGTCAAATCGATCTGGGAGCTGAGAAAATTGTCAAAACTTCTCGAAGTAATGAGTAATGCAACTTTTTCTGCTCTCGAACTTGTGACTGATGAAATGAATGCAATGAGAACTGTTGTGCTACAAAACCGAATGGCTCGACTTCACCCTAGCGGCGAGAGGTGGTACATGCGCACTTATCAAAGAAGAATGCTGTGCGTTTATACCAGATAATAAGCATGAGATAAATGACCACCTAGAGGTAATACAGCAGGTATCGGCCATGACTGAACCAGGCCCAAACCCACTGACAAACTTTTTCCAGAGTCTATTTGGTGGGTGGGGTTCAATCCTAATGAATATTTTGATTGCTATTTGTGTTGTTCTGCTCTTATTAGGAGCATGTGGCTGTTGTGGGATACCCTGTATGAAAAGATTATTCAGAGAATTTGTTGATATATCTGTAACTGAGACTATGTACCAAGACATTGAGTAGGATCTATTGGTTCCAAATGAAATTCTTTCCGAAATATAAAACAAATGACTTGCCTAGTTAAAAGTCCTTAAAAGGAGAAGGCTAGGGAATGATATGATATTGTTTATGTTTCTGAATAGAATAAAAAGTATTAAAAGGAGGGAAAATGTTAGAAAAATGTGTACTTAAACATATATGAAGTGCTAGTTTAAAAAGCAAATAGTATGTAATGCATTTTATTCTATTTTACAATATGGCAGTAAGAATGATCTTACATGTAATTGCTTGAAGCTTTGGAGCTGCAGTGTGATTGAACTCTGACCCTGGCAGTAGCCAGCTCAGCAAGCTTATGTTTTTCACTAATGATTATCTGTTGGGTCAGGAAAATGAATGTATAAAGCATTGAATCTTTTCTTCCCTCCTCTGAGATGATTGGCCTTGTGAATATTATCAGCACAGCTGCTAAAAGTAATGTTGCAAGAATAACAAAGAAGTGTATTACAAGACTGAACTGACTATTGTATTCGAGCAGGACTGAAACTTTGAAAGAATAACATTTACAGAAATACATTATAACTGACCAGGTGCTTTGCAAGGCTGTATTATTCTCATGGGAAAACTTTTAAAAAGTATAACATCAGCACTTTCTTATGAATAGAATATTGTAGACCATAGTGATGTAGGTGCCTTGTGACTGACCACGTCAGTAAGGTAGGCACAGCTTGAATGTATAGTGTATAAAATGTAGAACATTTCCTGTATCATGCCAGACAGAATTCTATACTTGTATTTGTATGTTTTTTTGCCTCCTGGTGTACACTAGTAAAGTTTTTGCATCTGAGCCTCCTGTGTTGTCCTAATTTGTTTTTATTTAACACCACTATCCACTAGTTCAGTTTCTTTTTCAAAGAAAAAGAAGCAGGGCCTTCCTCTGACAAAGCTGAATTGATGAAGGATTGGGTTAAGAGATATTCAAAGCCCACATTAGTGAGGCCTGAGATAATACACCTCATAACTTTACATAAGAGGCTTGCGAGACCAATAGATTTACCTGAGTCTGTGGCTGGGCTGCCCTTGTGCAACAGCATTGCAGGGGCTGTTTCCAGGCTTCAGGGAGGTAACCAGTGAATTGATTTATAATAAAGAGGTTAAGTAGGGGTTCACACTTGCCATATTTGGCTCTGATAATCAGGCAGCCTGGTATATTATCAGGGCCCATGGATGAGGTGTCCTTAGCTTTTGGGATGGCTGAGAGAACTGGTTCCACAGTAATGAAAGGGAGTCGCTGGGATTGTGGGAACTGCTGAACACCTTTAACTGTAGCTAGAGTAACATTTGCACTAAATTTCTCAGCTAGGATATTAGCCATTTCCCTCGGGACAGAGTATGCAGTACTAGTTCCAAACATAGCTGGGTGTTAGTTCTCAACTTCCAGATATAGAAAGATTTGTAGTTATTTTTGGTTTAAGCATCTGTTTTAAGTTTGTACTCAACGTTGAGCTTCCTAATGGTTCCTGTAAGCTCTTTACTAGTTTGCATACATGTGCCCTTAAGTAGGTAGAATGAGTCCTCTTATAAGCATTAAGCAATGTATTTTTCTTGTTATGTAATTCATTTATATGAGTATTCCACCAAAGTGATTAACCTTCAGAATTTTCATTATATCTAATGTGGCTAGGGACTCCCTTATACATGCATGTTTAGGTAACACGATACTTTCCTGATTATAAAAGGAAGTATGAAATATATATTTTTTCTTTTTCTGATTGTTTCTACAAGTGGGCAGTAATTATTACTTAGCTGTTTAATAAATTAATGAGTTTAAAAAAATGTGACCTGGCTGTAACAGATAATCAATTAATTTTGGTTATTTCTGGGGAATTGTGTTTTCTATTGTTGGAACACTAAAGCATAGCATTTTATCTTAAGCAGTCTGATGTAAAGCTGTGTTATGCTGTGAATATAATGAAAGAACTAATAAAAGTGTATTCTAGTCTTGACATTAGGATGTTTGCTGCATATACTTTTCTTGCTTTCTTACTGAGAAAATGTGAAAGTTTGCTGGAGACTTTAGCTAGTGTAAGACTTTAGCCACTGTTGTTTTAGTATGCTGATGAAATGATAGGTTCTGGCCTAATCAGATTCCTGGGTATTTTTAAATTTTGACTAAGGCAGGACATTGTGGGTCGAACTCTGATTTATAAACGTTGTGCTGAGCTAAGCCACTGATGTGTGCTTTATTGCATGACAAGTGTCACTGAGCATTTAATAATCATATTAATGTTTGGCAGTCAATTCCACATTAAATAAACAATTTTTAAAATGACATCTTCAAAGTCCTTAGAAGTTTTACTTCCTTTTGTTATTACTCTGCCGTAATGTATGTGATTAAGGTTAGACCAATCAGAAATTAAGTTTTGCACCAAGCAGTATATCACTTGTGTAAGAATGTCACTTCCTCTTTGGCATTTTTTTGCTGAAATACTATGCATCTATCATCATTTTTTTCCTTATTTCTATTTCCTGATTATCACTTCATCATCATCGTCAGCATCCTTTTTTCCATTTTTCTAAA
>NC_056725.1:1289869213-1289899213 GCF_019279795.1 Protopterus annectens
AAGGCATCAACACAGCTTTAATTCATAACATAGAATTAATAATTGATTAAAATTGTTTTCACAATAAAATAATACATAATACTTCTAATAAAATAATACAATATACATTGAAAGTCACCTTACTGTACTAACTAAATGTTGCAAGTGTATTTCAAAATGTATATGGTAAATTATATATTTGTATACATTGTCATTTTCTACTAATACTTCCTATAGTCATTTCGATGACAGTGACAATGTTAATATTTAACACTTCATAAATCACTGAATTTGTTTATAATACTCTTCTAATTCATAATTTGTAATTCACACTTTACAATGTGCCTAGGGACAGGAATGAATCACTTCTCAAGAAAAAACTTCATGCTTGAACATATATTTTTTAAAACTGATTAAAGTTATAAAAAAATAAATAATTAATTTTATGCTAATTAAAAATACTAATAATAAATAAATGATATATTTAAAAACTACATATTAAAATATTCATACATATATAATATTTAAAGAATGCATGTATATACTAATAGTAATGTATATATATTTTAATAATTCATTGATAGAAATGGTTTTAACGAGATGCCATCATCTCAACCCAAAGGCTGGAAATGAGACAGGACGACACCATTTGTTCCAAACTGAGTTAGAGTAAATAGCATGTCACAGACAACACTACAGAAGTAGACAGAATAAGTGGTTGGAAAATCTGCACATAAAACTGTACAAATGCCTCAAATCTCACTAAGACCACCAAAATGCATAACAACATGAAACCATCAAAACTCTACAAACAATTGGAGACAAAGTAGTAGAATGCAGGGGTGGCTCGTGCTATCGGTCTGCAGGACTGCAGCCCCACCTATAAATAAAAGAAATAAAAACAAACTTTAAAAAAATATATTTCCTTTTTTTACCGATTACCGGAACTGGAACCGCCGCACATGCACGGACACACTGCCCTGCCGATGCCGAGGAATCTCTGCCAACTCTGACTGCCTGAGTAGCAGTCCAGATACAGAGAAGGTATTTTTTGCCCCACAGATGCCCAAGATACAGTGCAGTAGATGACCACACAGAAGAGAGGAGCTCCGGACTGCTTGAACCGCAGACAGGACCAATCGGGAGAAAGGTAAGCAGGGATTTGAGCACAAGACCAATTAGGAGTGAGGTAAGTTGAGTTCTCCTGCAGGGAAGCGTTACATCGAGTGCAGGTTTGCTGAGACAATGGAGCTGGATATTGCTGCTGCTTCGAGACAATCGAGGTGGATTACTGCTTTCCAGACCCATTTACAGGTAAGGTGTGTGTGTAAATAGCTGTTTATTCAAACCAGGGTGTGTGTGTGGAAATAGCTGTTTATTCAAACCAGGGTGTGTGTGGAAATAGCTGTTTATTCAAACCACGGTGTATGTGTGTGGAAATAGCTGTTGATTCAAACCAGGGTGTGTGTGTGTGTGTGTGTGTGTGTGTGTGTGTGTGTGTGTGTGTGTGTGTGTGTGTGTGTGTGTATGTAAATAGCAGTTTATTCAAACCAGGGTGCGTGTGTGTGGAAATAGCTGTTTATTCAAACCAGTGTGTGTGCGCGTGTGTGGAAATAGCTGTTTATTCAAACCAGGGTGTGTGTGTGTAAATAGCTGTTTATTCAAACCAGGGTGTGTGTGGAAATACCTGTTTATTCAAACCAGGGTGCGTGTGTGGAAATAGCTGTTTATTCAAACCAGGGTGCATGTGTGGAAATAGCTGTTTATTCAAACCAGGGTGTGTAGAAATAGCTGTTTATTCAAACCAGGGTGTGTGTGTAGAAATAGCTGTTTATTCAAACCAGGGTATGTGTGTAAATAGCTGTTTGTTCAAACCAGGGTGTGTGTGTAAATAGCTGTTTGTTCAAACCAGGGTGTGTGTGTAAATGGATATTTGTTCAAACGTGTGTGTGGAAATAGCTGTTTATTCAAACCACGGTGTATGTGTGTGGAAATAGCTGTTGATTCAAACCAGGGTGTGTGTGTGTGTGTGTGTGTGTGTGTGTGTGTGTGTGTGTGTGTGTGTGTGTGTGTGTAAATAGCAGTTTATTCAAACCAGGGTGTGTGTGTATGGAAATAGCTGTTTATTCAAACCAGTGTGTGTGCGCGTGTGTGGAAATAGCTGTTTATTCAAACCAGGGTGTGTGTGTGGAAATAGCTGTTTATTCAAACCAGGGTGTGTGTGGAAATACCTGTTTATTCAAACCAGGGTGCGTGTGTGGAAATAGCTGTTTATTCAAACCAGGGTGCATGTGTGGAAATAGCTGTTTATTCAAACCAGGGTGTGTAGAAATAGCTGTTTATTCAAACCAGGGTGTGTGTGTAGAAATAGCTGTTTATTCAAACCAGGGTATGTGTGTAAATAGCTGTTTGTTCAAACCAGGGTGTGTGTGTAAATAGCTGTTTGTTCAAACCAGGGTGTGTGTGTAAATGGATATTTGTTCAAACGTGTGTGTGTGTAAATAGCTGTTTGTTCAAATGTGTGTGTGTGTGTGTGTGTGTGTGTGTGTGTGTGTGTGTGTGTGTGTGTGTATGTATGTGTGTGTGTGTGTGTGTGTGTGTGTGTGTGTGAAATGCCCTTCTTAACACATAGTGGTGGGTAGAAATACTCAGGCTTGAACCCTGTACCTTGGATGCAGGTGGCAAGGACCTGAATTCCCTACCCACCACTATTTGTGAAAAAATTGCAGATTTTTGCCTCATATTTGTTCTGTTCGTCATAAAATCTGTGGTTTCTGTATCTTCATATTTACTTGTAAGAGTTTGCAGTGCAGTGGTGCACTGGTAGCATTGTTGCCTGACAGCTACAGGTTCTGTGGTTTTATTCTTGGCTGGGGTGCCTTCTGTGTGGAGTCTGCATGTCCTCCCATCCCTTACAAAGATGTGTCTGGAGTGTTTCTCCCTGCTCTGCTGAAATTTGGCTTTGTTTTGTTCCAAGTCAGACTAGTTTCCTGGTTAACAAATGTTTAAAAATAACAGGCATTTGAATTTCAGACTTCATATTCTTCAGAAAGTACATGGTAAAACAAAACCTTTTATTCTAGAAATTGTTATTTGAAATTTGCCCATATTTTTGGGACTGTATTCCCCCATTATTGGCCTCATCCAGGTATTTTGTGCTAAGGTTAAGAGCTATGGTGAGAATTGAATTCACTAAATAGTAGCCATTTAAGTTTGTCTTCCTCTGTTTCAGCTGATTTGGCATAATGGTATGTTTCTCTGACTTTTTTGCACAGGGTCCCCTGGGTTCAAGACGTGGCAGTGAAATGTATGGTGGTAACACAGCATTTTATTCTAGCAACTTTCCAACATTATACAAGCAATGTTTAAAATGTGTCCCTGGTTTTTGGCCTTTTGTCCCCATAATAAATTTTGGCTTTTTCCAGATATCTTGTGCTGCAAAGTTCAGAGATACAGCTGAGTGTCGAGTAGATTTTACAAGGAGCTGAGAGCTGCAGGGGAAGAAAAGTTTAGTGCTGCTTATGCTAAGTCTGCTTGCATTGTTAATAGCACAACAGGTAGTGTACTTGCTTTTGATGCAGAAGGCTGTGGGTTCTACTCCCACAGTAGGTAGATGCATTGCTGATACTGTACTTGTGTTTTAAAGGGGGTGGATGCTGCAGTCCTTTTTGGCAAAGATACCTAGTAACTATGAACCTGTTATCAGTTTGCTATCCATTCCCTATTGCGGTATTACTAGCTTATCATTTTTTAATGCATGCAACATAGGCAATTTATTCTTCAAGGGCAACAGGCACTTTATTTGTAGATGAAACAATGCCATATAAAGTTGCTTGCTAGCAGCAACCTCTTTATAGTTAGAGATTTCTTTAATGTGGATTTTGCTACTTCAGAGATTGTGCATATTTACTGATACTGGTGGACTATAGAAGGTTGAGTAGACGTTTTATGATGGAAATGTTCTGAATTGGGTGGTTTTGTCATTGGTGCATGCATTCTGTTTCATTGTTTACTGGATAAATGTTCAAAACAATAAATTTAAAATGCAACTGTATTGTACAAGGAATATAATGTAATACAGTCAGGAAGGTGTATCAAAGAGCATGTGCATGTTTCATGTTCAAGGGGCCTATGACTTTGAAAACAGCCCAGAGTTAATCTTTATCTGCCACTGGCAAAATGTATTTTCTTTGAATGTGGGTTTCAATGCTGTTTCAATGCATGTGAGTTTCAAGGGCAGATAAATGTTAATGCTAAATCTATTTTCATTGTGAGACTGCATTGCTTTGTTTAACAGATATCTATTAGGGTTTGTGTGCAAAATGCAAAATAAATCTTTCAAATGAAATCTAAATCATCGCAGAAGTAAAGCAGTATGCACATTACAGTGTTTATGGTAAATGGGGCAAAATAACCAAGGAATGGGACGTTGGGATGGCTGCAGGGGGGGGAGGCTCCATTCGACCATGATTTTGTGAGGGAAGGGGAAGGGTAGCAAACTCAGACTGCCCCAGTTGAACTATACCTCTCAGTTGTCCATATTTTTGCAGAATGAATAGATATTTGCTTCTTATTTTTGGTTTGTTCCTCATAAAATTTGTGGTTTTCTAGCAAATCATTTAGGAATGAAGTCACTAAATGACAGACATTGAGTTTCAGACACGTCATAACTTTCAGAAAAATGCATGCTAATGCAAGACTTGTTATTCTATCAACTGTCTTAAGTTTATACAAGAGTAATTTTTAGTAGTGTTTGTATGTTCCCCCAATATATTTGGCCTTGTCCAGGTTTCCTGCATTAAGAGGTTGAGAGGTACGTGCAAATCGCTTTGTAGAATTAGGAATATCCAAACATCTCAATTGTCCCCAATTTTGGCTCAAAATGTTGCACTCTCCTAATAATCCCTCCTCAAAATGGCAATTTTGGAAAAAAATGTGGAGGGTTTACAATTATATATAACTGTAATGATCAGAGTTATAGATTACTTTTATTTCAGAAATGCATGTAGATGCTCTTATTTTGTTAGCTGCTCAAGTTAACAGTGTTTCCCTTTTTTGACAGGTTCCCAGCTGTATTGTGTGGCAACTTTATATTTTTGCATCACATTTTTGGTCTGTTTTTCATAAAATTGTGGTTTTCTAGCAAATTAGTGGCAAGTCATTAAAGATTGAAGTTAGAAAATAATGGCAGACATTTGAGTTTCAGATTTCATACCCTTCAGAAAATTTGTACTAATGCAAGATCTACTACTGTTCTATTATCTAAGTTAATAAGAGCAATATTTAAAAATTGGTCTTATTTTTGGGCCTGTGCCCACTTCTAGTTCTATGTATGGCTTTGTCCAGATTTCCTGTTCTGAAGTTGAGAGGTATGAGTGTCAGAGCCATCACTGTCAGCCAGAGACATTTCAAATTATGACATACTTGTTGCACCCCACTCTCCAGTGTAGTGGTTCTGGATGTGTCCAAGGAAGGCAAGGAGCAGTTATGCAGTGCAAGTGTGTAGAGTATTGCCCCATCCAAGGTAGACCACAAGTACGACCGTGGCTTTTCATCTGTCCTTGATTTTGCAGAATGTTCTGGTTTTCTGTCAGATTTTTACACTGTTGATTTATGCTTCTTATTATTCAGGAAATGCATGCTGTTACAGTGCCCTGTTGCTCTGTTTAAGTAGCAATGATTTAAAGAGCATCAGGTAAGCTTGTCGGAGATTGTAAGATGCAAGTAAGCTTTAATAAGCATACTGTTTAAGAATTACCAGCATTGAAAGCCTTTTCGTTGTTGCCATGCAGAGAATATTTACATAACTAGATAATGTATAAGCCTTGGGTATTGACATGCATATGACAGTATTTGTAATAAAAGGACAGGATTACAGTATTTTCAGAAGCTCATTACATTTATTGGAGACTTGCAGTCATCTTTTGTTGGAGACTTGCAGTCATCTTTGCAGGCTTACCCGTAAAATAAACAGAATACCAATCTATCATGTGTGGTCCATAACTTGTGCAGGAATCCTTAAGCAATTTATCTTGAGCTTGTTTCTTGTTTGCTGTTCATTTTTTACTTTGATCATGTCTTCCCCATGAAACAAGTAGATAGTTGTGTTAGGCAGCAGGTCTTTTTTGGATAAGAAACATTTTTACAAGTGGGGGTATCACAGAGATTGCTACTTTCAGCATGTTACCTGGTAATTTTATAAAGCTGAATATAAATTATAATTAGAACTGCAGTGCAAGGAGTAGTGGTTTGAGTTGAGTGCTGCTTGTTTTTTATACTTGATTTTGACTGGCATTCCAGTAATGTATTTAGAAAGTAATTTATTTTTTCATGCCTCACAACCTGTTTCCATCTGGATATTAAGTAAGTTGTCATGTAGCCAATGCATTGAAATATTTTTTTCTTCTACACTTCATTTTGTCTTGATTGGACTCTCGCAATGACTGTTTGGCACCCAGGGCAGCGTATTTAATTAAAGTTCCAGTTGTTGTGGTTTTGAGCATAGCTCCATCCCTTTCTAGTTGGCCATATCCCTTCCCATTGGCCCCACCCATTCAGCTGTCTCCTGCAGCCCTCCTTTAATTTGAAGTAACCAGCCACCACTGGTAGAGTGGTAGATCTTGATGAAAGTAATAGTAACTGCATTTATCGCTGTCTTTGGATATGAGCACACTGGTCATATAGGCTGAAGGGCTCTCTTTTCAGAGGCATTTCTCAAACACAAGTGATGAATATATATGGCAAATTTGTGTAATAAGTATTAATGGTGCACTAGCCACAGCTTGTTTTTGTATATGAATGCACATTAAATGCTTTGTTGTAAAACTGGAATTCAAGTATATGTATATCTGCTTTAATAATTCATACCCAACAAAGATAAAAATTAGGTAACGTTAAAAAAATATATATATATATATATATATATATATATATATATATATATATATATATATATATATATGTATAGAGCCTGCAAGGTGTGTACATATGTTTACTTTTTTTAAACAGGTAAGCAAATTAGTCCTTTGTGGGAAATCTTTAATCTGGATCATAAGGGCAATATATATATATATAGATATATATATATATATATATATATATATATATATATATATGTGTATATATGTATATATATTTTATATATATATATATATATATATATATATATATATACATACATATATATATATATATATATATATATATATATATATAGATATATATATAGATATATATATATATATATATATATATATATATGTATATATATATATATATATATATATATATATATGTGTGCATGTGTGTGTGTGTGTGTGTGTGTGTGTGTGTGTGTGTGTGTGTGTGTGTATGTGTATGGGTTCCATCAATATGTTCGAAGTTTCACTACTTCGAGCTCCACTTTACCGAGTCCACTTGTTCAAAGTAGTGAAACTTCTAACACTGACTTCGGCAGTCACACTACAGAGTGGAATGGGAATATTTCCTTTTCCCCACTGTAGTGCAATCTTGGAGTTGGTATATTTAAGTAGGTGGAGTGTAGAGGCACAGCCCCCCACTTGAGGGGTGCAGGGGGGCTTGCCCCCCCTGCAAAAACATGTTTTAGTGTTTTTATTTTTGTTTTGGGTAGCCCGGGGAGCTAGACTTCAGCGAAAGTTCACTTTCACTTAAGTAGACTTTCGCTGACGTGTAGGGTCTACTGCTTAATTTCGAAGAAGTGTATTTCCGATGTTAAGCAGTAGACCCATATATATATATATATATATATATATATATATATATATATATATATATATATAGGGGAGAGAGAGAGAGAGAGAGCAAGAGACAGAGAGATATAGATATAGAAATTGATATGTAGTGACAATATATTACAGCCAGCTAGGGAAGGTGATACATCCCTTTTCTAATGCGGTTACAGGTGGGTAACATTGGCAAGTTCTGTTCTTTCCAAAATTTCATTGACTTAGCTGGATTTATTTTCTTCAACAGCAACATGGAATTCTGCCCAGGACCAGAATTGTATTGACCACAGACATGGATACATATTTCCATTAGATCTCAAAGATTTTACTTCTGAGTCTCAGTGGTGCCAAAATAAATCAATAGTACATGAAGTCATTTGGTAGATGTGCACTAAGGTGCCTTACCTGAATGTTAACACTGTTATTTAATTATCCTTTAAGACATAGGCAAACATACATTTATATACAAGAAAACAAACCAAGTTAACATGGTAACAGTTATTCAGTTATCATCAATCTAGCATTACATAAATTCCTGCTTTCCCTTAAACCTCTCTCCTCCTCCTAAACATTACTCTGTATGCATTTTCCCCACAATTACCCTTTATTTCTACATAATTTGCTCCATCCCTTTTCTAAAGGTTCCTCTTCCAGTTTTTTATCTCTTTTACAATATTCAATACTTCAAATGCAATGGTTTAGACTTTGATTTCCACTTTCTAGTAATTACTTTTTTTTGCCACCCACCAAAATTAAACTTAATAAGCCCTTACTATGTATAGGCAATTCAAATCCTGTATCTCAGCTAAAAAAAAAAAAAATAAATAATTTCCTTACTTACACCCATTTGCTCACATGCTATTTCTGACAGAGTATTCTGTAGGGAATTTTCAAAGTCTGCCAACTCATTACACTCTTGGAATCTGCTTGGGGTATAAAAGTATCTACACAAACACTTCCAGACAAAGATCCTGAATATTCTAGACTTTGTTACATATTCCCAATTCTTTCAGGAACATACTATCATATGGAGGAATATAAAGAGCATATAGAAAAATTGAATATTTGAAAACTTTTAGCACTGCTGTTAAATATCTATAGCTGAAAGGATAAAATGACACTAAGCTTAAGTGGCTTGAATGTCAGAAGCCATATACCAGGATTTAGCACCACTCAGGCCTGGAAAAAAGATGGAGTCAGAGGTACTGTTTGACATCTGTAATTAAATTGCTCACACTGAAAAAAAATGTAAAGCTTTGCCATAAAATGGCAATGAAAAGGTGGAAACCAGTGCATTTACATTAAATAAATAATTTAATTCCACTGTAATGCAAAATAAGAAAGTTAGAAACTTATCTATATCTAATCTCTCTCTCTCTCTCTGTATATATATATATATATATATATATATATATATAGAGAGAGACACACACACACAGACATACACACACATTTACACACACACACACACACACACACACACACACACACACACACACACACACACACACACACACACACACACACACACACACACACACACACACACACACACACACACACACACACACACACACACACACACACACACACTGCTCTATGTCACTGTGTTGTTGTGAGTGGGCAGACTTATCTGTTGTAACTGGCCTTAGAAGACAGTTTCAGGCCTCAATCTACGGTAACAGTAGCCAATGGTAATGGTATAAATGTAGCAGAGGCTAGGCTAACTGTGGTATATTTTATATTTCCTGTAGTTTACAATAAAACATTGAATAGAGGGGCAATATATTTTTAAATAGGAAACATATTATTTTAAAGTGAAAAAAGACAGTCTAAAGTATGCAAAACAAATGTTTTTTTGCTCCATCTATTGTAATCTCTACAGTGTTACATTTAACTTCCCAAAAATGCATCTTTTTTGCAACTAATCTGTGATGATTATTTTTTTTTCTCTGTTTGTAGCTTTTCAAACATATCATTAAGAAAACCTTAATGTACCATTTATTACATTTAAACATAGTATTTGGATATGTGTGGAAGATGTCATACTGCAAGGCAAATTAGCACATGAATTTTGGCTGTATGCATAGTCTCAACCTTCAGGCAGAGATGACCTCTACACCAGATTGTATGCATGTATGTATGTATTCATGTATGTTCATAGGTTCATAGGTGTGTACTAGGCTAATGGCCCTGGAGCCTTTACAAGCCTAGCGCATAGGATTACCCTGGCATCATGCCACCCGACCTTAGTTCCCAGTGCCTCTGTCGAGTAGAGTCACTGGAGTGATCCCGGGCTGAATTTTCTATTTCCCATCCACTCATTTTTCTTGAAGAGGGCCAGTGAGGCACTCCGCTTGACATGTATAGGAAGTCTATTCCATATCATGGGCAGTTTCTTGGTTATGAACCTGTCCCTCCAGCTTGTTCTGTTGATTGTGGTAATGAGGTTGAGGTCTCTGGATTGTGTAGTGTGGAGGGATTGGGATTTCTTTAGATGTAGCATTTCTAACAGAGCTGGGTTAGACATGGCTTTGTAAGTCAAGCAGAGATCGCTTCAAAGTAGGTGATATGAGACAGAGAATAGTTGGAGTTGTTTGAGTCTGTCCATATAGGACAAGTATTTAAGGCCTAGGATCCACTTTGTGAGGTACTTTAGTGGCATCTCCAGTTGTTGCAGGTGTCTAGTGAGGTACATTCCAAATGGGGGATTGTACTCAATGATTGGCCTAATGAGGGAAGAATAGAGAAAGACATTGACCTCTTTCTTCTTGGATGCAAAACCCTTAATAATGAGATGTGCCACATAGAAGGACTTTCTGACCACAGTGGACTACCATTGATGTGGTAATTCATGGGAACCGGGTTTTTCAAAAAAAGGGGATGATGACACATTTTTTGGCATTGAGTTTAAGGCCATGGTTCTGACACCAGTCATTGGTTTCAGTGAGGCCTTTCTGTAGGATGTCAACATTACTTGTGGAGTTAATTATGGCTCCCAACTTGCAATCATCTGCGAACTTTGTCAGCCAGAGTCCCTTTGTGTTAGTCTGGACTTCAGAGAAGTAGATACCAAACAGGAGAGGACCCAGGACCGAAACCTGTGGGACTCCACTCATGACTGGTCGGCAGTCTGACTTGGAATCAGCTACTTTCACACTGTGGGTTCTATCTATGAGCCAGTTTGCAACCCACCTAGTGTTATAGGGGTTGGTGCCCAGCTTAGTGAGTTTTTATATGATTCCTGAGTGGGGAATGGTATCAAAGGCCTTGGCCAGATCAAGGTAGGCTGTATGAACCACCTTGCCTTCATCCACAGCTGTGGTGGCTGACTCAAAGAAGTCAACCAAGCTGAGCAGGCATGATCTACCCTTCACAAAACCAAACTGTGTGGGATCCAGAGTTTGGAGATTCCCAATAGCCTTGTTTATTAGGTCCATGATGATGCATTCCATAATTTTGCATATCAGACTCTTCAGGCTAATGGGACAATAGTTCCCAGGGTCTGTAGTCACTCCTCCTTTGTGGAGAGGGATGACTGTAGCAGTGCACCATTCAGTAGGGGTAAAGCCTGAGGTGAGGCTGTGATTGAGCAGGGCACACAGGTGAGGTGCAAGTTCACTCTGTAGTTCATGTAGAACACAGCCAAGGATATTGTCAGGTCCCTTAGAAGCTGTATTCTTGGCCTTGGACAGTGCTGTTTTAACCTGTGCAGCAATAATACTGGGTGCCTGGCAATATACTGGTATTGTGATTGGTCCTTTGGTGGAGGAGAGAGGGGTAAAGTTGGCACTGAATGTCAGCCAGTATATTGGCAATATCTGTTGGCCATAGGAGGTGCCATTGTGCAATAACTCTGAGCAAATCTGGGTATTTCCGTGGAGATTCTTTACATAACTATAGAAGGCCTTGTGGTTGCCTTTACTATCTGCTGCAATTCTGTTTTCATAGCTAGCTTTAGAGTATTTGATGAGGGATCTCAACTTTTTGTTGGGGCTGATAAGAGAGTTTTTACAGTCTTGGGACTTCACCTTATTCCGCATCAGTTTCCTCCTTCTGTTGTAGAGTTTGTTAATGGCAGGGAACCACCAGATTGGCTTCCTTTTTTTAGAGGAGAGCATCTTGGTTCTATTGGGTATGTGTTTGTGTATATGTTTGTACTTATGTAAGTATGTGAGTACCTCTCTAAGGATCTAAGCAATATTCTCTGATCCTCAAATCGATGAACAGAAGTTGCCGAATATCGCAGTTGCCAAGTTGAAGGGCATCGGCAAGGGAAACATCACAGAAAACTCTCAGCATAAGTAGAACAAAAGAAAATAAATAGAAAGTTAGTATACAACACTTCAGAGTATGTATTTATGTGTTTATCTGTTTAAGGGTATACCCCTGCATGGTACAAACAAATCATGTGGAGGCACACACATAAATAGATAAATACATATGTATAGAATGCACAAAATCATGTACTGCCACTTATACATAAATAAATCACTGCAATCATTTTATCAAAGAGGTTTGAACATTGGTTATATAGTTTTTTAAAAAAAAAGCACAGCATGCAGGCCTGTGCTGCCATCCTTTCATTTGCCCCTGAACCATTGGGATGGGGCCTGTGTCACAGCTAACTCCTGTAATCTTGTACTGGTACATTATGGCATAAACATGTTTGTCCATTTGTAATGTTTTGCTTACCAATAACTTGCAGACTTGAGCTGGGGATCAAGGAATACTGCTATGGTCTTTAGACAGATAGCTATATCTATTTATTTATGCATATTTAACTTGGTTAGTCACTACTGGGTAGTTCTGATTTGCAGAGGAAGCCGAGGAGAAAACACCAAAGGGAAACAATAAAATAACATTTGGAAAATCCGAAACATTGTATACAAATATATTTGGAAGAGTAGTTAATGGTCTGTATATGTTAAAATGAAGCAGCATTAAGTGATATAATATGCCAGTATATTGTTTAAAATGAATAAATGAAGTATCACACATAAACCTAACCATATAATTCTAATCACAGCCATGCAAATGAATAGATGTATAAAACACAGTAAACCTCTTAGCGTGTGAACATATACAATGGTTACAGTGCAGTGATTTCACATGCCAGCTACCTGTAAAGATGTCAAAATAGAAGAGAAAGGAAGAGAGGGAGACTAAAGAAAAATAAGTTCTGAAAAAGCCTTCCTACTTACAAGGCCTCCACCTGGCGGCATTCGAGTAAACAAGAAGGATAAAGCACAGGAAAGGTCTTGGGGAAAAGTCTGCAGACAAACTGAAGATGTATGAAAGCTCTGAAATGCAGAAACATGCATGTAATAAACAGCAATGCTCTTTCTAGCAGCACAGTCCTCATAACATTTTCTACCTGATGGAGGATTCAGCCTGAAAATATTTTGTAACAAAGTAACTGTTCCATTGCAGTACCTGTCTTACCCTACTGCTCTCTCAGTCACAATCACCAAGCTATGCTCAGTGTTCACTTCAGGCATATAATTATGTTTTCTTTAACTTGGTTCACTTTCTTATTAGCTTGTAAAACTCTCATTTTTCTGACTTGCCACAAATATGTTATTTAGTTATAATCCTTCCCTGGAATTGTCTTGTTTTCTATAACCGTATTGTTATCCTGAAAGGGTGCTGTATCATTTTAAGTCACCAGTTTCATACTGCAATTTGTCCTGCAGGCAAATGTTGATTTAAATAATAATGATAGTTTAATTTAATCATTGTGCTTTTTTAATTATCCTCAAGATATCTGACTAATGGGTAGCCCAAGAAAAATGAGCACAGATTAAAAAAGTAACTAATATTTTGCAATAATTTGAAAAGCAAACATATGAAATGTGTATTTAGATGTGTTGACACTGTTACCATATAATGAAATATTATGCTGAAGTCATACCATGAAACTTTTTTATTTGAAATTCCTTTTATTTTCAGGTCATCGTATATGCCTAGGAGAACAACTAGCACGGACGGAGCTTTTCATCTTTTTCACAACTATGATGCAACAGTTCACGTTTCACATTCCAGACAGTGAACCCAAACCAAGCACAGATTCATGTTTTATGTCTACACTGGCACCCACCCCCTTCAAGATATGTGCAAAATTAAGATAATTAAGTGATTACCAATAATGGAGCATTTATGTTGGGTTACAGTTGTCTAGCAGGATGCCATAATTATATTCCAGGATTTGGTACAATGGCATAGATTTTGAAACTCAAGATTCATAGTTTCTTTCTTTGGGAAAGAGCAGGACTTTATAAAGGTTTAGTTTTAAATAAGTCAGTTCTGTAATTAAATATATCACATCACAACATTCTGTATCTTTAGATAAACAAAAAAATGCTACTTCTAGAGCTAATCTCATCACTGTTTTGTTAAACTGTAGATTTGTAGGGCATTAAAACTGTGATAATTAGCATTATAAATATATAGCTGCTGTCAAAATATGATTGTTTTTGAGAATGTTTGCATCGTCGGGTTTCATGGTATAGTATCAGAGTTTTACTTCAGCAGCTCATCATTTTTCTGTTAGACTTGGGTGTTTTGTGATTATCTAATGAGTTAAGTAAAACATAAAATTAATATTTAAATGGAAAATGTAAGATCTTTTGCAGGGCGTAAACCAAATAAATTAATGTATTTTTATTTTATTTCAAGTGAAGTTTCACATTTTGTATAAAATTATATAGCTGCCTCAGAGATTAGTGCCAGTGGTCTTGTATCCTCTGACATCAACAACATTCTTAGGATATTCCAACCATATTTCAAATGTTTTGTTAAACTTGAAATTGACTGGCCAGAAGCAGTCTGTTTGTTTATGAATTAAGTACATTTACAAGCCTTGGCCTATGTTTAAGAGACACACCGAAAGTTGACTTAAGAGGTATAGCCTAGCCCTAGTATAAAATGTAAAACTTATTTCGGTCAAGAATTGTTATCCAAGTCTTTTTCTGCTCTTATGTTCTGATGAAACTCAGTTAAATGGTGTACCAAAAACCTACTTGGATGAGCAAAAATGTTTTTAATGACTGGTAGGAGAAGCATTAAGAAGAAGTTAGGGTAGAGACTTTACTTTTATTTGACTTCTAATACAAGACGAGTTGAACAAATGCCTAGGGGGACAGGGTATGTATTATCCTTTGTAAAAAAGCTCTGATGTGATACTAGGAGATGCTGTTGTTTAAGCTGTAAGGGAAAGAGTAGGAGCTGTTATTAATAAATGAGGAAGGAAAGTCAGACTCATCACAGATCTTGCAACATGTTTAAATTATTGTTTTGTGATGCTTTATTAATTATTAATATGAGTGCTCTTTTCTGACATTTCTGTTTGTAACCTCAGTAAACATTATGAATGCACTTTATGCAGGCAGTTTATCTCAGAGCTGAAAAAGGTCCATGGTGGCTCTGTCCATCCATATGGTCATCAGAAGATATAAAATAAAGCTCCATCCATATGCTCATCAGACAATATAAAATAATGTATGACTGTATGTACAGAAACATAAAAAGCAACAAAATAAGGGTATTAAAGACAGAGTACCACCATGAGCAATGCACAACACACTGTAGTCACGTACCCATCTACTTATCAATACAAATGTGTAATGAGTGTTCATCTCTATCTGTAGAACAGCCTTCTGAATAATACAGGCTGCGAGAAAAAACATGCTTGTGCTTTTTCTGTGTCAGTGAAGCTGGCTTAAAAGATTGTTTATATTTAATACTAGGGCATGCCAGTGATGGATGTACAGAAGATGAGCGGTAGATTTCTTCTGCACACCATATTTATATCCAGTCCCCTATCAAGCGATATTGATGTTTTATTTATTTGATAAAATGTTTTTGATATATCCCATGATGATGATGTGAAATCTCTTAGTGCTCCTATTTTCACAGTGCAACATTTCTGCAGCTATAAAGCAGATTCCCAGTAGGAAGGCTCTAGGCATGTTACCTTAACATGTTGTGCTTGAATGATGAAAAATTCGCCATTCTGGCTCCTTGGCATGGCATTTTTTTTACCTGCTACCTTCAACTAGTTTGTCCACATCATCTGTGCCAGCAATAGCCAAACCTTCTTCTCCTTCTTCTTTGGGAGTGTTTGTGTGGCAACCCCTCCCAGTGACTGGCTGTATCGAGCTGGTGTGTTTCTCAGACCCTGCAGTGTACATGTGTGTCTTTACCCAGAGTGCATACATACTGTGCTTCTGCTTTGTCTCAGACCCTAAAGTATACATGTGTGTCTGCACCAGGGATGCACACTGCTCTTCTGTTCTTTCTCAGACCTTACAGTGTACATGTGTGTTTGCATCAGGCATGTGTGCTACAGGTCTATTCTTCCACCTCCTCATACACATAGCATATGTGTAATGTAAACAGTAATAACAAATCACAGCCTGTCCCTTGTGACCTTACTTTCTGCCTTAACTTTGAGAGATGTAATGCCATAAGGCCTTAGTCACAATACCAGTTTTTGCATCACAGAGGCCGCCCTCCCTCTTCTTCTTCCCCCTTCCTCACTTCTTCTTTCTCTCTGCTGGTAAAACAGACATTATGAGCATTAGCAATCAAAAAATGTACACATCTCTTCTGCCACTGCACTGAATATTTCTGTTCTATGAATTTATGCCATGTCAGAGTACATCATATCAAAATCATATAATATCATATCATATCACATCTTTTGCTCTGCTAGTAAAACAGACATAACGAACCTTCAGAATAAATAATATAGACATCTCTTCAAAATAGATAACCATTGCAAACTAAATATTTCTTATTATATTAAGTTATGCCGTGTTAGCGTGCAGTATATCATATCATGTCATATTATTTAATCATATCATATCAGACCATATATCATGTCATGTTATATCATACAAAATCCTACCATTATATAACATCATATCATAGACAAGAATGTGCATAGTTCTACACAGACCTGCAAAATTAGGTAATTGGGGTGCATATATTGATATTAACTTGATAGTGTTCAAATGACACATAAAGCCACCATGATACTGCCAACACAAACAGACGAGTGCAGCAACTGACGTTTGTATAATTATTATGCATCTCAGAATAAGAGCACATATAAAATGGCATTTAGAGAAATATATGCTATAACTGCAATACTTTATAAGATGTAAAATGTGATGATAATTATGACCAATACTATAAGTGTTGCTTTCAGGTACACTAATTAAATATATATGGCTGAACTATACCCAGCACCATGTGAAAAGACCATATGATGCAAAAGATATTTATGATCCCTTTTTAACAGGTGGTGCCACTGAGTCACATAACTGGCATTACTGTGCTCATAAAATTCACTGGGGTGACCTCAGGACTGCTGCATGAATAACTCTAAGAAAAGTATAAGTCGATAAACAGCTGAAAATGAAAATCTAGAAATAGTGAAGAAATGATGATGAAAATTCTGATTCTGAAGAGCACATCAAAAGATGTCTTGATCAGGCAGTGCTGTGGCACAGTGGGATAAAGCCTTGACTACATCTCAGTTAACATGGGTTCAAGTAGCAGGTCTGGTATCTGAGGTGCTTGTTTATCTCACCCTCCCTTGGGCTAATCCACGAATAATTGTCTGGGCCAGAGAGGAGATCTATCTAAACAATCCTGTGTTGGTTTGTGATTCATTTAAAAAAAATGGAAATGTGTAGAAAAGGTGGCATGCAATTGTCAAGATTGGGGAAGAAAATTTTTGCATCAGATATTCTGCAGTATTTATTTATTTATTTGACATTTGTTGACCAGGTTAGTTTGGCTGGGCAGGTGCCCATTTTCAGCAGAGACCCAAGGAGAAAAGCTAAATGTAGATAATATACAGTGAATTAAAAAGTAGTCGCAAATATAGTAAAACAGCAATCACATATAAATTCAACACTTACAAAGTTACAATAAGAATAATTAGATACTGTATGATAGTAGGCACAATGTAGTTGCATCTTATACAAAGATTATAGTAAATTTATGTACTATACAAGAGATAATCCTACAGAAGTAAGGCATCCTCTTATACAAAGTTACAGTGATAGGATACAGTAGTTACAGCAGGCATAGTGTCCTCCTATAAATAGTGACTGTGCAGTTTATTATGGAAGTTTAGTGATAATTAGTGCAACACTTGTAGAACTGAAGAGGTTGATGTATAGCTTATCCTGTGCAGCAGGTTCAGGATGAGAGAATGAGTGATTGTAGACAGAAGGGGGAAGAGAGAAAGGAGGGAAGGTTGATAAAAGAAGGGAGGGATATATGTTAATTATGCTGGGTCAGTGGAAGAGCAAGTTCAAGAGAGCTAAGTAGATAGTATTTTAGTGATATTTTGAAGCAGTTTGTATTAGAATTTAGTCTTATATCTTGGGGCGGTTTATTCCAAGAATCTGCAACAGAGTGGTTATAGAGAAGTTTGGCAATAGTTTTGCTGGGTTTCTAAATTTGAAGGAGATGTTGCTCTGAGCTGTGGAGTGTGCACTTAAGAGTATAGGGGGTAATAAGGCTAGAGCGATAAAGACAGGAGTGGTGTTTGTTTAGTATGGAGTGGGTGAAGTGAAGTTGAGAAAGAAGGAGTTGATGGTGAAATTCAAGCCACTGAAGTTTTTTTAGAGAAAGACAGTGGTGTGAGTGATATGGTAGATTGGTAGCAAATTTAGCAATTTTACTATATTCAAGTTCAAGCTTAGTTAAGAGATTTGTTTGAAGGTTAGTGAGGGTTGGGGCAGCATGCAGAAGGATGGGTAAAAGGTAGGCTTGTGCCAGAGAGAGTTTGGATTCATTTGTCAGGAATTCTTTATTTCTATACAGTAAGCCAAGTTTTTGGAGTGTCTTTTTAATGCAGTTTTGGACATGTAGATCGAATTTAAGTTGATCGTCAACTATAACTCCTCATAGCTTTGTATGGGTTCAACCTTGATATTTGTGTTGTTAAGTGAGGTGACAGTAAAGGTGGATTTGAGGTGTTGGAGGAAGTTAGGGAGGAAGAGCAGAAGTTTAGTTTTGTTAGGGTTAAGAAGGAGTTGATTGGAAGTTAGCCATCTTTCAATTGAATGGAGAGACTCTTGGGTAAGATTGAGAATGTAGGATAGAGTGTCAGAGGTGAAAATTATTGTAGAGTCATCAGCGTATTTTATTAGGGAGGAGCAAGGACAGGCTTGATAGAGGTTGTTAATGAAAATGTGACTAGAAGGCGTCCAAAGATAGAGCCTTGGGGAACCTCAGTGTAGACTGGAAGGAAAGAGGACAATGCAGAGAGCCATTTTGCAGACTGAAATCTGTTAGATAGGTAGCTAAAGAACCAGCAGAGAGCAGAGTTGGAGAGATTAAGGTTAGATAGTTTGGACAAGAGTAGGTTGTGGGAGACATGATCAAAGGTTTTAGAAAGGTCAAGGAATAGACATGAGACTAACCTATTGTTGTTCTGAGATGAACAGATACCATGTGTGAAAGATATTAGAGCTGTGTCTGTACTGTGGTTTGGACAAAAGCCATGATGGGTAGGAATGAGGTGATTTTCTTGTAGTAGATAAGCAAGGAGCTGTTTGTGAATACATTTTTCAAGAATGTTTGAAAGGGTAGACAAAATAGCAATAGGTCTGAAATTAGAGGCATCAGTGAAGCTTCCTCCTTTATGTAGAGGAATAACATAGAATTTTTTCCAGATTTTAGGGACTAAGTTTTCTTGGATTGATCTGTTGATTAGTATGGAAATGGTATGTGCAACAATGTTTACTGCAAGTTAAAGGAAGAGCAGAGGTAAATTACTGGCAGAAAGGGAACATGGTTTGAGTTTACTGAGTAGAGATCTGATATAGGTAGTGGGGATGGGCTTAAGTGTAAAGGAGGTTGAGTAAGTGGATGGGAGGAGAAATAGATGGATAGGTATTTGTGTCTTTTTTATGTAATTTTTGGATTGAGTCAATGAAGAAGGTGTTAAGAAGTGTGGCAGGTTGTAAGGCAGAGCAGTTTGGGGAGGGATTAAGTGCAGAGGGGTTACCTGGGTGTAGGAGCTTGTGGACAGTATTCCAGGATTTCTTGGGGTTAGAGTGGGCATTTATTTGTGGGTTTAGGTAAAAATGATTTTTTTTTGAGGATGACCTGTTTTTTTTGTAAGGTTGAGTAGTTCTCTGCAGTGCTGAAAATTGTAAGGGGATTTGTGTTTACTCCGTCCAGGCACTATCTCTCTTTTACACGAGGGAGTGAGTGTCATGAGTTATCCAAAGTGCAAAGTTAAATTTAATTATAATTTTTCTAATAGGACCTAGGAAGTTTAGAATGTTAAGAAAAAATCTATTGAACTGTAGAATAGCTTCTTCAAGAGAGATTGTGAAGAAAGAACCAATTAATTGTGGAGAGTATTTGGTTAAAGGTGTCAGGGTTGAAATTAGACAGTCTTTATAGTAATGGGATTTGGACCCTTGAAGGGAGTATGACTGGATAGAGATAAGGAGGTGATCTGATCACTTAGGGAATCAGGTAGTGTGGAGGGATTGTGGTAGAGATTGGGGTGAGAGGTGAGGATCCAGTCAAGTTTTGTGCTACTATTAGAGTGTAAATTTAGGAGGGCAGGGGTAGTGATAAGTTTGGAGAACCCAAAAAGATTAATGCTGGCATTAGGAGAGTCAAAGGACAGAGAATTCCAATCAAGGTTGACATCTCCCAGTATAATGGTTTCATGGGAAATAGTATTTAAGAACCAGAAGAGAAAATGTTCAAGGATAGAGGTGTTGTTTCCTGGGGGTATATAGATAGTAGCTATGGCTATCTTTTAATAATTGTTCAGTTTAAAGTTTAATATGAGAACTTCAGCTGGGTGAAATCTGGGTGGGGAGAAAGATAGAGGATAGATGGCGAGGTGGCCTGAGTACAGTATTGCTACTCCTCCCCATTTTTTTATGGGTCTATCTTGGCGAAAGACATTATAGCCAGGGGGCAAGATTTCATTATCAGATATATGGGGTTTTAGCCATGTTTCAGTGATAGTGAGAATGTCATGGGAGTGGAGAGATTTCCAGCCATGTAGTTCAGTGACTTTGTTTAGAATAATTTGAATGTTGAGAGAGAATATAGTAAGGTTTCTGGCAGAAGAGAAGGTGAAAGTTTGAGAGGAGGGTTCTGGAAGAGGGTTCTGGGTTAGGTAGGGAGTGAGGAGTTGGAGGCTGGTCTGGATTATGGTGTACATCTCTAGATTGTAGAGAATTTAGAATAGGAAGTTTTGGACATTAGTGGAATAGGTTAAAATAAAGATATTTTGGTTCAATTTTGAGTGAGAGACGGTTTTGAGGGAATAGTTTTATTTTAAATAGGTGAATGTCTTTGTGGCAGAAAAGAGCAGGGGTAATAGGGAATGAGTAATTTGCTGAGAGATATGTTTGTTGGTAGGTAAGTATAGGGGTAGGGGTGATGTAAGTTAGAGTGTGATGGTAAGAGGCAGAGCTAGAGAGAAAGACAAGGAGAGTTGTAGAGAGGAAGAGATGTATCATGGTGTAAAGTAGGGAGAAGATATCAGTTATCAGAGTTGTATGATAAGGCTGGGAAGAGGTTAATAAAAATGTCAAGATAAAATGATTATTAGGTAGACAGTAGAGAGGTAGGGTGGATCTGTGATGTGGACAGAGTCTAGTATAGAGGAGGAAGAGAGACTGGATAGGTGGGTTTGGGAGGAAATAGGCTGTGGCAGGAGTGAGTAGTAAGGATGAATGGATAGAGTATAAATTCAGAGTATGTGGGGGTGGGTGGGAATGGGAGTAGTGTAGGGGAGTGGAGTGAGCCCATTGGACCAACTGACAGTTGATGGCAAGAGAAAAACAATCAGTCAGCAGAGCGGCAGGTAGTGTATCAATTTGAAAAATTAAAGAATATCAGAGTTAGCTAAGGAGAGCAGAGAAAAGGAAAAAGTAGTTACACGAGGTTGGGAGGCAACAGACAGGCTAGGAGTGGAATTATAAGGTAAAGCAGTAAGTATCGAGAAAATACCCATGAGGAGAGGTAGTACTAAACAGAAGGGGTGACTGCTAAGTACTGGCCCAATAATGTCAAGGCAGTGTATTCACTAATACAGATAGCAGAGAACCAACTGATTAGTGACATACATTAAGTAGTATTAATATGTACAGTTACTGGAGGGTCCAGTTTTCACCACTGTTTGGACTTCAGCTGCAGGATTGTGTGGTGTTTGTTCAGCTTTGTGGTTGAAACAGGGTTTATACCATTAAGTAGTTTTGATATGTACAGTTACTGGAGGGTCCAGTTTTCACCACTGTTTGGACATCTGCTTTAGAGCTGCATGGCTTTTGTTCAGCTTTGTTGTTAAACCAGGGTTTATAACATTAAGTGGTATTGATATGTCAAATGGAATGCAGGATTTTTGCCAGGTCACAAATGTAACAGTTCATAGATAGCAACATTTGATGCACCTCTGATGGTTGCTAATGCTAGGAGCTTTAATAATATTTTTATTGGAAAATATGTTACTTTCCCATAAGACTGATGCTGTTATTGTTTGTGAAACATGGTTAAAGAACAGTGACTAGAAACCAGTTCTGTGAAGGTATAAATGTTTTTACTATAACAGTCATTCTAACAAAAAATCAGGTGGAGATATTATGCTAGGAATTAAAGATTGCTATGAGACCTGTGACTATTATATATTCAGTGATAACACCAATACTGTAGATTGTGTAACTGTGACAGCAAAGACAACCCTGGAACATGTAACAATTGTTGGAGTGCATAGACCACCAAAGCCAAGTGCTGATGACCTGGAGGAATTCATATATGTCTTGCATGAAACACAGGGGAGAAGAATAATAGTGGCTGGGGACTCAAACTTACCAGAAACAGACTGGAATAATATTGATTAAACAACACTAATAAGGAAATTATTTACAGTGTATTTTTGGGAACAGTAATTGCTTCAGATTATAAAAAATCCTACCACGGAAAGGAACATACTAGACATTGTTTGTGTTCCTAAAGAAATTACTCTTACTTCATGTCAAGTTTTGTCATCATGGATGTGCAGTGATCATAGAGTTATAAAGATTAATGTCTTGCTACTTAATTCTGCCAATCTGAAATCTAAACCAATGCACTGAAGATTAATAACAGATTATATGGAAGCAAAATAGTCACTGTGCAAAACTAATTGGAGTGATGCTTTCAGTGTAGAAACTGTAGAATGAATGTGGAAAGTTTTGAAAGAGAAATTATTTGACTGCAAAAAAATAAAAAAAAATCTTTAACATCAGGATTTAGGTACAGAAAGTCAGGAGGATATAGTTACATAAGAAGAAGATACTTGTTTAAAGTGATAGACAAAAATATAAGAAATGGAAAAGAGGTCGAACTACAACTTTGAAAACTGAAATAAACAAGCTGGAAAGACAAATTAAACATAATATGATACAAGATAAAACATTGTATAAAGATATTGCTTAAAAGGGAAACTGTTTTACAGATACATAATACAGGGTAGGAGTAAAAACATACAAATTGATAAACTGCGTGTAAATTCTAAAATGTTTTCTCAGACACAATAGATTATAGATTTCTTTACAAAATGTTATGCAAAGCAGTTTGGCTCCACAAAGTGGGTGATAAATCATTCTACTGGCATTCAGGTAACCTCAGATACTGAAATTAAATTAGGTAATATTGAAAAAGAACTGCACAAACTGGATCCAATCAGAGCAGAGTGAAGAGACAGAATTAGTAATAATGACCTGAGAACACTTTGCCATGAACTTACAATATCATTATATCTGGTATTTACTAGATCCAATAAATATAGAGAGATTCCTCATGATTGGAGATATGCTCTTGTTAAACCTATCTTTAAGGGAAAGGGAAGTAGGACAAACTCAGGGTCATACAGATGCATATGTTTACTTCATGTTGTGGAAAAATAATGGAGAAGGTTATATTGGATAAATTATTGTCAGGATTGGAAAGGTTGGGACTTGAAACATATATCAGCATGCATATGTTGACAATAGATTTGTTACTACCTGTAACATGATGTTTTATAATAATATAATAACCGATGTGAATGGAAATTGTGCTGTGATGTAATTTGTACAGATTTAACTTCAACATTTGATAGCGATATGTACAAAAATACTGATAAAAAAATTAGCATAAATAGGTATTGATGTAGTCTTGATAAGATGGTTAGCTGCATGGTTTACAAGTAGGACATGGCAAGTATCATACAGCAACTGGACATGTGAAAGTCTAAGTTAGTCAGGGTGCCCCACAGGGCTCTGCTCTAGACCCACACTTGTTTAGATTTTATCTTTCAAATCTATCTTTTTCATCTGAAGTGTTCTATAGTTTGTATGCAGATGTCTTCAAAATTGGTAAGCTGATTATACATGCATTACAGATAGGGCATGTCTGCAAAGTAAATTGACTAAATTGGCTATTTGGGCACAGGATAATAATATGCTGATAAATACATCAAAGGGTGAACACAATACAGCACAGAATGACTGAATCTGTAGATTCATTTAAGGACTTGGGCATATGGGTAGATCCAGCTCTAAGTTTTTCTAATCATATCAACAAATTGGTTAGTGATAGTTGATCTAGATTGTATAAAAACAATTTATAAAGCCTAAGAAAGCAGAAATGCTGAAGTTATTATTTGTTAGTTATATTAGACCCAAACTTGAGTATGGAATAACAATATGGAAACCTTATAAGAAAATAATCATGTGTAAACTGGAAGGATTACAGCAGAAATATACCAAGGGCATCCATGGATATGAACATTTAAGTTATTATAAAAGACTAAAATATCTGATCTTGTACAGTGTCTCATATAGATGTTTAAGAGAAGACCTTATTCATATATAGGACAATTAAAAACAACTACCTTTGGGAATGTATGGGGTTATCAAAAAGTAGTACAGATTCATTAGACAGCCTATGCAGAAGATTCTTTAGGGATGAAAAGTGTACCAATTGGTTGTCTGAGGGATTAGCTGATGCACGGAATAGACTATCAATTACATTAAAACAATCACAGGTTTAGATATTTTTAAGAACAGCCTGGACACTTATTATGGGGACAACTATTTTTGTATATTGGCAGGCTAGAAGGGCATTATTGCCCATGCCAGAAATATTTGTATGTATGTATGTGTGTGTGTGTGTGTGTGTGTGTGTGTGTGTGTGTGTGTGTGTGCGTGTGTGTGTGTTTGTGGAGGGTGTGTGTGTGTGTGTGTGTGTGTGTGTGTGTGTGTGTGTGTGTGTGTGTGTGTGTGTGTGTGTGTGTGTGTATGTATGCATGTCTGTATGTATGTTCTGTGGGGCAGCATCACACTGCTGTTAGGACATGCTTTCCCCCACTTTTTACAACCTTTGTGTATACCCAGTCACACTGTAAGGGCATTGCATCAATTATGTCAACATTTTAAAATCAAACAGTTAAAGAGATTAGTCAACCATTCATAGACCAACAAATTGGTAAAAAGTTTCCATAAAACATCAGACTGACAGGGACGTGGCCAAGGATGAACACAGGATAGCAGCAGATTTCTTTAGCTCCACCAAGACAATATCATAAACAGGGAAATTTATCATCAAAACTTGTCTAATGGAATACATTTCTTCATAAAGCAATTTGAAATATAATTTTCTACAATAATATCCAAAAAAGAAAGAAAACGTGAATGATTTTAGTGTCAGAAATGTTCTTGGAAATTTCTCACTCATCTCAACTCCTCAGAATGAGTTACAGTAAAGCTGACAAAAAGGATTCTACCCTTAAGACCTTCAGGCTTTACTACTAAATATGCAGGAACTGACAACTAAAATAGACAGAATTGATTCTAAAATAGATAACTTCAAAGAAAAAACTACCAAACAAATGGATATATTACATGAAGACTTCCAACAGCAAAAAACACAGATTGATTTCAGGTATAGAGGATGCTCTCAATGACATGGAGAGTAGAATTAAAGAAGGAGAAATGAACATTGAATTTCTACTCAAACAAAGCACTCATCTCCATTCTAAATTGGATGATATGGAAAACAGATCTCGACGTAATAACATAAGGATCTTTGGACTACCAGAAGGCATAGAAGGTAATAATATTATAACGTTTCTAAACACATGGCTATCAAAAACTCTAGATTTATCTGAGGCATTTTCTTTTGGTATAGAAAGAGCTCATAGATCTCTATCATTCTCTGCCACTAACAAGAACATTCCTATATCAGTTATAGTAAAATTTCTATCTTCCTTTGATAAAGAGATGGTGTTAAAATCAGCATGGGCAAAAGCACCTATAAAAGTTAATGATGCAGTAGTGCACGTTGATAATGATTATTCCACTCTGGTGATATCTAAAAGGAAAACCTTCTTGCCACTGATAAGAGAACTAAAAATGCACAACTGAAAACTCATCTTTTATTCCCTGCCAGACTAAAAGTCTTCTTACCTGATGGTCCTAAAATGCTTAGGATTTGGGTACTGCCTTGGCTTATATTAAAAAAAACATAAAATATTGGACAAGATAGAAAAAAATGGAATAGGCAAATCCTTCGTTGAAAAGACTGGCATCAGGCACAACTTGGAAGACAACAGACAAACAAAAGAGACTAAAAAATAAATACCTTGTTTTACAGCATTCTGATTATTTTGTGTAAACTTCCTTGTTTCCTCAAATAATCTACAGACAACATAAGATCACCACAAAGCTTCTCAAGTCCTTAAAATATGCAACTTGTTATACTAACAAGTTTTCTTCCTAAGAAACAAGTAATCTGATACATATTATATTTGTTGCTTTTCTAATCTCGCTCTGTGAGATCAAAGGTTAGTAACATGTTATATTCATTTAATTTTACCAATATATATATATATATATATATATATATATATATATATATATATATATATTTTATTATTTCTTTTTCTTTAAGCTATTCAAAATATGGCTATGTTTAGTACTGTTTAGTTATAACTGCTTAACATCATAAAACTGAGACAGTTTGTTGTTGTCTTTCTTTTGGCTTTTCCCGGTTAGGGGTCACCACAGCGGAACTCCGGTCCGCTAATGATTGGCAGTAGATTTTTTCAGTGCCGTGGTGCCAGCTCGATGCCCAACCTTCAACAAAGAGACAGTTTAAACTCTTTAAAACAACTAACATGCTATGAAGCATAAACAGCTGATTAAACAAAATAATTATAAATTCAGTATTTTATGCCTAGATATAATAATAGATGAATGATTAATATATACACAATTTTATACCTTAATATACTAGTAGATGAATGATATAGTATATGTATTTTTTGGGGGGGGGAAACAGTTATATCCTTACAGCTTTGGTATGTGGTTATAACATTGTGTAGATTAGGAAATTATATGGGGTTCATGTATATTGTAAATAGACTTAAGTTTCCTATGGCCTGATATTACTGAGGCTTTGATTCCTAAGGCTTGTGGAATACTTTGAGCTGTCTCTATACTACGCAGGGCCTTATTACATTCAAACTGTTTTGTTTTCACTTACTTTCATCAAAATTCCCACTGGAATCTCTCAGGAGACAACTTTAGACACTGGCAACCTCGAGAATAGCGCTCGCAAGCCATTTTCTAAACCTTCATTTTCTAACTGTTCATTAGAGTAGAAGAAAGTAGCCATCATGAACTTTGACCTCTGATTTCACTCATATATGACATAAAGCTGCAAAGTAAACCAGTTCCAGGAAGCAGAACAGTCATAAATGCAGAAATATGATGAAAATTGACTTTTCAACACACAAATGTGAGTTTTAATCATTATAATAACATTCTATTGATATAATTTGTGTTTAGGAAGACTACAGCACATATTAATACATTGTTTTATTGTTTAAACCATATGCTGAAGTTTAGAAATGTGTAGCAGCTGAATTCAGAAGTTTATTAGTTAGAATGTTCATAAAGGTGCTTTACTCAAATACAGGACTGCAATTGCTGTTTCAGTGCACATACTGGAATATGCTTTTGCTTTCTAGCACTGTAGGATAATCTTATATTTTGAACTTTTTTAATTCAGAAGTAGAGATATTTGATGCATTCTTAAGCTGGTATGTAGTATTTACATTATATGAAACTATTGCATACTGTTTTCTGCATAATGTCATGACTTCCCTTTGATTAACACTATGCCTGGGATTCAGGAATCTTGGCGCAAGGATGGCGTTAGTCTTGTGCCGACCGTGCGGCGTTTAGATGTCGCAGCAGCACCACATGCATATTAATGAAGGCGCGCTTCCGCAATGTCAACGTGCATAGGAAACATGCGTAAGTGCAGGGGGCATGTCTAAGCACTGCACGGAGGTGTGAACATGTCGGCTGCAGACGCGCAACCTAAAATGCTGACTAGTACAGCCTGCTTCTAATTATAATCACTCCTGTCAGTGTCCGTGGATACTGAAATGTATGCAAAGCATGCAAGACAGTTTCCCAAACACCAAAATAAAAAGTAAACACAAAGGCACGTAGCTGAATATTGAGTCCTCGTCCCTCAAACAAATAACATTTAAAACCCCATGCCTGCTGCCCTTTGCTATGACTAGCCCAATGATTAGGGTTACCACCTGTCCCACTTTGTGAGGGACAGTCCCACTCTGGGCAGTTGTGTCCTTACTAAAAATATTAAAAATGTTAAATGTCCTGCAATTGTAGGACATTATTATGTCCCCTATTTTATGTAATAGTTCCATAAAATAGTTATTTCTGTATGTAAAATACTTAAATGTTACAAGAAACAGAATAAGCAACTAAACTGTTACAACAATAAGCTTTCATTTAGGCATAAAACTAAAGTACTATCCTTTGTACTGACTGTGGGTACGTGTCGGCCTGTAAAATCTGGTGTGTCCCGAAAATGTCCCACTTTGGTCATTTGAAAAGGTGGCAACCATACCAATGGTCAGAGAATTCACTCGATATCTGCCCATTTGCGGTCCAAGTGGTCCTTGTCTGGATGGCCCAAAGATGAACGGGTATTACCCGGGTCTACCTACCATGTCATGAAAGATAAGTATTTGCGTGTACCTATGTGCATGAAGTACAGCATGTGGAAGATCAAAAATGCTAGGGTCATCCTCACAACCATATTGGTACCAGAGATATGTAGTGTACGCAATGTGTTCTGTTGTCTGTGCCATGGGCCATCAACCAGAGAAGGGATGGATGGTGTGTGTGGAATATGGGGGTGGGGGGTGATGGGTAATGTAATAATTCGCCAAGGGGAGACTGGGTCGGATGTACAATAGGTGAACTGGAGGTATACGAGGGAGCAGTGGGTGAATCAGAAAGGAAACCAAAGAACAAACATTCACATCCGCAATACAACATGACAGGCCATACTGCAGAACCCAATCCCACAAACATATGAACATTAAAATGTGCGATACACATGTACAGAAACGTTACCGGCTCACACCCACATAATGGTCTGGCCTGAACTGAGCCATCCAACCCCAACACACCTGGATACATAATTGAATACTCATCATGCCCTCCACAGCACACCACTCACCCCTTCCTGAACATCCACCAAAACCACCCATACTCGGGCTGCTAGCATGGCGCAGCTATATCTGCACATAGTGACCCCTACTCATATCTAGTAGGCAGTCTCACCCTAAGCAGTCTCAGGATTGCAAATTGTGTACCCCTTGCATGTATAACCCTCCCTCATTTTTGTAAAGTCAAAAGAATGGAAGTCATTGGTCCCCAAAATTTTTGGCTATCCCACATGGGATAAGTATCTGTTCTAAAGATTAGACTTGGTGGCATGACACAATGTCCAGTCCTGTAGACATCTGGACACAAGTTGTATGAGCAGTAGTTATCCACAACCCTGCTCAGCCTCCAGCCAGTCCTGCAGTGACTACAACCCAGGATTAAACACCTGACCATGATGCACGTCTCCCCACGTGCATTATCGGGAGTATATACCTTTCACATGTTCACATGAAGCTTCTCCATAGCCATCTTCCAAATAGTACATGTCCTCAAATTGTATACCCCATCTAGGTTCCTCGTCGTAATGATGCACACAACCCCTGTATACAAACGGTACAGGTACCTCCCATATGCGGTCATTCATATACATGTATAACTCCAGATATGTAGTCATATATCTATAAACTTACATACTTATATTCACATAGCTACACATCACACATACATGCATATAAGTAGTTGTCAAGTATGTGTCCAATTCA
>NC_056725.1:1289906713-1289991713 GCF_019279795.1 Protopterus annectens
ATAGATATATAGAGATATACAGCTATGACAGGAAAAGGCACACAGAAATAACATATGTTCACGGGGTATGCCAATGGAAGTGAGGAGCCCAGGCAAGAGACATGACACACGCAGCATAACCTTCCACCCCCTCCCCACAGCCGGACACAGGAAATATGCATGCAATCAATGTAAAGTGTCCACTGCTCCCCAGACCACAGGCAGGATACAACTGGGGCAGGACACAGTGCACCCATGGTTTCTAATCATGGAACACTTACTGGAGCATCCCTTGCGAGACACCCCAAAAATTGGCCAATCCATACGAATGTGATTGATCATCCATTTTGTCCGCGGTGTATACAGACTCAGAATTCAAGGGTGGGTAACCCTGATGACCCATGGGCAGAGACAAAGTTATTAAATGGGTCCCGTGAAGTGGAGAGTGGGCAACGTGTAGTGGTGTCTCCAGAACCGACCAGGTCCCAGAGTAAGGATGGGTGCTGTCGAGGAGGCTAGCTTGGAAGAACTATGGGTTGCTACTTATGGGTCTAGGTGTGCAGGTGTTGGCTGATGTTGGCCAATATGGACAGCCCTAGGGATGCAAGCGAATGTGTTCATTGGGCAGAGGTGCCACTCAATGAGCAGCCACACCCAGTGCGAGACCCACTAAAGCAAAGTGTAATCTATATGGCAAGGAATGGAATAACCAGATGTAAACGTGTATATGTAGAGCTATGTGTGTGTATAACTACTCATAGCGAGATAGAGCTATGACTCTTCCTCACCATAGTATGAATGTATATATACAGAGAAAGAATACAGATACATACCCACATATGAATATATACATATGCAGACAACCATAGACCCATATGTCGTTAGATTCATATATATATATATATATATATATATATATATATATATATATACATACACACACACACACATATATATATATATATATATATATATATATAGACAGTAAGATATAAATATACATGTATGCCTACATATGCAGATATATCTGTATATATTAATGTAAACATATATATAGATATATATATATATATATATATGTTACAGTAAATATACACATGTATATAGCTAGAATATGATACAGCAGTTACGGGTAAAATATGTTCACAGGCCGGGCATATGTTGGTGGGAGGTCCAATAAACAAATGTGTAACACGTAGCATCACCCCCCCCCACCCCCCAGCTTGGTCAGTGAGACATACAGACACATAATAAAAGTAAATACACCACTGCTTCCCAGACCACCAGCAGGAAACTACCAGTGGGAGAGAGCTGCAAGGTCTACACTTGAAACATAGGCATCGATGTCCCTTGTGAGATACCAAAAATTAATGATCGGAGCCAGGCCCTGTAACCATTTCTCCGACCAGGCTGTAGATGTACACGGACCAGTAGGCTGTGCAAGCCTGATAACACATGGGTCAACATAACGTACAACATGTGTCCCGACACGGGGAGAGTGGGCAGTGTGTAGTGGTGTGTTTATACCCCACTTACGTTCACAGTAAGTATGAGTGCTGTAGAGGAGTGGCAGGTGGGGGAACTATGGGTATGTGATTATGGGCCTAGGCATGCAGGTGTTGGCTGGCAGAGCCATATTAGGACCGCCCCGTGGATGTAAGTAATATCCCGATGTGGGCATAGCAGATGCCCATACCTCCCAAACCTTAAGAGCACATCCACTGGATAGTCCGTAAACCATTGCAGGAACACACAGGGACCATACCATTGAACTGTCCCTGATTACCATGGATGTCCTTGATTATGACTCAGAATCTAACTCTGTCCCGCCTAAACCCTCCTAGAACTAGTGATATTAGGAGGGAGGGTGGTGGAATACACGTAATGAATAACGACAACATGTAAGAGTCATAAACAGAATGTACCTCAGACAATGTGTATGAATACATATGCTCTGGGTCTGTCAATGTGTCAGGTTAATAGCACCAAACTTCTAAATGTGTCTCTGATGTTGTTATGCAGTGTCCCTGATTCAGTGTTCATTCTTCCCCATTCGTATGAGAGGTCTGATAGTGACAGAAAGTGCATATTCCGCCGACTACCTTAGAAAGATGATAGAATAATAGGTTGGGGTTACCACCTGTCCACCTTTGCGAGGGACACTCCCCTTTGGGCAGTTGTGTCCTGCAAAATATTTGAAATTATGGCAAATGTTCTGAGATTTTAGGACAAAGATTTCCTATATTGTTAGTAGTTGCATAAAACAGTTATTTTGTATCTGAAACACCTAAATGTTATAAGAAACAGTATAAGCAACTATAATGCTACAAGAATAAGCTTTTATTTAGGCAGAACAGTGAAGTACTTTCCTTTGTGCTGGCTATGGGTATGTTTTGCCTTGCAAAATCTGACGTTTCTACATAAAAGTCCCATAGGGTTGCCACCTTTTCAAATGCCCAAAGTGGGACATGTTCTGTAGAAATGTCAGATTTTCCAGGACAAAACATACCTACAGCCATGCATAGTACAGAACTTTACTTTTTTTGCACAAATAAAAGCTTATTCTAGTGACATTTGAATTGCTTATGCTACTTCACATAACATATAGAAGTTTCATATATAAAATAACTGTTCTATGCAACTATTAAAGTAAACTTGGGGAATATTTTTGTCCTGAAATCTCAGGACATTTGCTATTGTTTGATTTTTTTCGCAGAACACAACTGCCTAAAGAGGGACTGTCCCTCGCAAAGTGGGACAGGTGATAACCCTAAAGTCCCACCTTGGGCAATTGGAAAGGTGGCAATCCTATAATAAGTATGCGGTAGCATGACTCGGCTGATGGATGTTGGTCCCAAAAATCCAATTATTTGTTTGTATTGAAGAGTCTCGGTTCCCATGTATCAGCCATATGGGAGCAGATTGTAAGGGGAACACACAAATAATATGAATAAATCACTGGACAGGCCGCCGATTCCTTACAGTCGAATGGCATGCCGTTGCCTAATGGACAGCCATTCCCAATACTGTAGGCATGTAATCTGATGTAATAATCATCACAAGGTAATATTGTGGTCCTCGCTCCCAGGGGTGTGATGTGTCAGATGCAAGCACCAATGTCGGTGCATTTACAAGTGCGGGAGCGAGCATGTGTAAGCCTGTTTGGCTGCCAATATGCGAGTATTGCACTGGTAAAGCAATGTAAAGGCTAACCAAGAGTAAGAAGCGGTAACCAGATGTTAGCATTGCTTAACACTGCGCAAACCCACGCACACCCGCTCACAATTGCTTTAATGTGCCTTACTGCCTCCATATCCAATGGCCTTGTTCTGCCCTGCAACCAAATAAACGTCCTCTGCAAGGCTGAGAACCAGGACCCTGCAGACACAGCTAATGTGATTTACCAATACGCCATGGTAGATATACAGACAATGGACAGTACCACAAACATATCATACAGTGCAGTCATTCAAAAGTATAGGAATGTATCCCATCATGAAGATGTATATGTGAGTGTTTATATCCAGCATATAGGTACATATAAATAGAGATATATCAGGAACATACCATGTAGCAACAAAGCATTACAAATGAATGAAATGGGAAACACCAGCGACGCCTGTATTATGTAATGGTGTTGTTCTATGTAACCTCAAGACTCCCTCAGACAGACATGTGTCATTGCACATTGGCCATATACATCACTCTATGCATGTAATGTACATTAATACAACAGTACCTGTCCAATCATTATGTGTGAACAGTACTCTTGCAAGGTGCTGTGTGTAACATCATCATCATGATGAAGGTAAATGGGGTAACCACAGAGGGACCAGTAGTGTTGTGTGTACAATGGGGTCATCCTCATCAGGTGTACCTGGACCATTTAGTAGTGATGTGCATACCAGGATCGTGCGCCTGAGGGACAGGGGTGAGGATAACAGGAGTATGTTGTGATGCATATTACAAGGGTTACATGTGTCCAGTGGGCATGTATGTGAAATGGACAGCTATCTATAGGGCAGATGTTGTCCTAGGAGCCAGTTGGCCTTATGTTTTCATAGGTGAAGCTTGGATGTGGGGGAAGGAGAGTAGGTATGGCTGTGGAGGATAGGTAGGGTAGGATCACAGACAAGATAGCATACAGGGTTGGTATATGACACATGTGGGGGGATACACCTCGGATGGGGATGGGTGTTTGGCATTCACAAGCCCATGGGAACAGTGGGACGGAGGTCCCCAGCCATGGGCAGCTGCCACTGCACCTAAACAGCTGCAAAGGAGGCAGTGCTGGGGGCTGTCCAGGAGGGGCAGCATCACCCTGTAAATGTGACACTCCGCCCTTGAGCTTGCATATCTGGCTTCAGAACCCCTTAGTGAGCCCCCAATGTAACACGTCCAGGACCGCACAACAGCAGACATGTACCTGTCTGGTCCTGCTCCCAGGGGGGACATGCCCCATCCTCAGTGGTGGTACCACCAGAAGGTGGTGCAGAGCCAACAGAGGTTGATGTCCAAGGCTGGGCTTCAGATGTGCTGGTGCCCGGTGCCATGGTCAGCTGAAGTGAGACAGGAGGTTCTGCTGGGACCTCCCAACCCATTCAGCCTATGGTGTTGCAGTTTAAACCCACATATGGCTTAATGATAGACAACAGCATACAGGATTACCTACAACAGTATGCATAGATATCACCATCAACCCAACACAACAGATGGTATACACTTGCAGAGGGAGCACAACACATGCATGGCATGCTATCTGTACAATGTGTAGTAGATGTGTGACCGCATCTATGAACAGTTGCCCATTATTGACTTGTCACTGGGAACCCCAGACAGTGTCTGTCATACCACTATTTCATGATATGTCCAGTCAGGGATGCGATGGCAATAACACATCCCTATCATCATGTACTGTCTGCAATCCTCACACTATGCTCCTGCTGTGCACAGATGTGTGTTCAGTGTGTAACACAGAAAACAAATGGTTTCACACACTGACCAGTTCACAGATGGCCCTACAGATGGGGTCCCTCACAAACAGAGTACTGTCATGTCTGTATTAAAACATGCAGAATAGCCATTACTGCACACAACAGGCAGTAGTCTCAATGCAGCATCGCTACACTTACATGCTGTAGTCATGTGTGGCACATCATCCTCCTGTCTTTAGGCTATTTCCCACTGTGTATGATGTTTGATGTACATCCAGATATCGTCTGTGATGCTGTTTCAGAACACCACATCCAGTTACCACTCACCGCGACTGTCATGGCCAAATACCAACATGTTTTCCCTAGATAGTGTACTGTATTTATCATGCAATGGTTATGGGAACACCATCACAGCTGTTCCACATGCAATCAGCTAGAGGAGGACTGCAATATGTGCAGAGGCCATCACCTGATCATGTCCATCACTTACAATACACATGCTACTGCTGAGCAAGTGTACACCTCTACATTCACCAGAGAGTGTGTGGGTGGGACAGGCAAAGTACACCAGAAAAGGGCTTGGAGACTTAACCCTAAGCATTGTCTGCCACACGCCTAACATACAGGGGTCAAACCCCTGACTGACTAGTCATTACTATTACATGTGCATGACGTTACTACATGTGCCATAAAGCCAGCACATTGCTGTGCTGTAGGAATATATATTTGTGTAGGTGAGAGACATTTGCAACAGAGATATAATAGACATACATTAGGTGTGGCACACATGGCTGTCCACGTGAATGGATGCCATTGTCACCACAACCACACTCTCTAATGGACTAGCATTGAAACTGTTTGCCAGGGCCACAAATACACAACGCCACACTGCAGTAATGCACAGGACTACATGCACCACAGGGATATCTGGAGGTTCTATGGGCTAGGGCATGTTGTTTGGCATCTGTTGGTATGCCAACAAGGGTTATACTGGGAGTGACTGTGGTTGGGAGCATCATAACCCACACGCGGACACAAGGTGCCAGTACTGACATGCATGTATGCATTGCTTCATGAGTGTGCAGTGGTTGGCTGTGCAAGATGGTTGTACAAGGCTGGGTGAGGGGTAATTCTTGGCAATGGTGTGCAGTGTGGTACAGGGGTGTAGTGTCTGCAATGTCCCACACAGATGGGTACTGCATGATCTGCCCTGACATCCTGGTTACCTATCTTTATGGCCATAGATTTGCAATGCATGCCATGTCTGTGTTTGATAGTCCTTCACATGAACATTGCCTGGGATGTGCATGTCCCACAATACTGTACAGTGACATGTACAGGTGTACCTGGTTTGGCAGGCACATGTTTGTTGTGTACACAGACTGTTATCCCCCGATATGCCAATAAAGGCCTGGTGTGGCGAAACCTGCTTATAGTGAGCAGGTCGACCCTGCACCTGCATTGATAGTATGATACAGGTATTCCCTGGTGTCAGTGGCATTGATCCATACAGAGCACAGTATGGCCTCTGTGGATCACATTTGATGGCACCACATATGTTGCAGGCATCCAGTGGGGAACATAGTGAAGGCACAATGTCCGCAAATATGTGCCTATTGTACCACTGTACAGGGTGCCATGTCCTCTGCAGCCAACTGCATTCACACCATGCCTACTATCTGTCATCAATGTGGATGGTACTAGCAACATAGCGGGATATCCTAGGCAAATGTGTTTGTGCATGGCACATGGGTGCAGGACATATATCGGGTACTAGTAGGGTTGCTTACTTTGCTCACCAGGCCTTTTGCCAGATGAGGGGTATGGCTTACCAACACAGTCCCATGGCTGACTGACAGCTATACTCTTCATGAGGTGGCCAATGTGTCATAAGACGGACATCATATAGGAAGACTACAAAATCCGCTCCCCAGCATGTCCAGTGGTTAGACACTCACAGCCACCTCTACACAATATGCTTAATACTGGGTTACAGCACACCTACACATGTATACATAGGTGGGTGACAACAGCAGGATTGACAAAGGTGGTTATGTGATTTGTACATACAAAGTACTGCCAGGCAGACACACATACACACACCATACAGTTGGTAAGTCTGGGATTAGAACACTGACCTAATTACTTTATCACACTACAGCATTACCACAGCACTATTTCTAGGTGGGTGACATCATCAGCCTTGCCAAAGGTGGGTATAGAGCAGTCTGGCATTATTCAGTCCTCAGGGAGATGGGGAAAATCACACACAAACACACACACACACACACACACACACACGTCTGGGATTAGAACACTGACCCTACTATATCACACCACAGCACAGTTACAGAATGCACTACCAAGACCAGCCCTCCCAGAGGTGTATTTCTAGGTGGGTGACATCGCCCAGTCCCTAGGCAGACAGGGACAAACACACACACACTTGGCAAGTCTGGGATTAGAACACTGACTTCACTACTTTATCACACTACAGCATTACACAGGTACAGAATGCGCTACCAGATTACTGGATCACAGCACTCCCAGAGGTGTATTTCTAGGTGGGTGACATCATCAGCCTTACTAAAGGTGGATATAGGAGTGTGAGCAGTCTAAAAGTCAGGCAGATGGGGACAAACACACACTTGGTAAGTTTGGGATTAGAACACTGACCTAACTACTATATCATATTACAGCATTATGCAGTTACAGAACACGCTACTGAGATTACTCGGGCATAGCACTCCCAGAGGTGTATTTCTAGGTGGGTGACATCATCAGCCTTGCCAAAGGTGGGTATAGGAATTGTATGGAGTGTGAGCAGTATAAACGCATTATTCAGTCCTCAGGCAGACGGAGAAAAACACACACACCAGCAAGGGTGGCTCATGCTATCGGACTGCAGCCCTCCCACCTAGAAGAAACAAAAGAAAAAATCTGTAAAACAAGAAAACAAAAATGGAAAAAAAAAATCACGGGTCCCAACTCCTCTGTGCAGACACATTAAAGAACTCAGACTGCCTTTATCAGCAGTCCAGATACAGACAAAGAGGTACCCAGCAATCATTGCTGTGAGATACTCAGGAATCTGATGACCGTGACAGAACAGAAACTGCTTCAGCCAGAACCACTGAGGGGCGAGGCTGCTCTGCAGGACTTTCTACAGCTGCATGGGCTTTGTTTGTGGAATACTGCTGGACAAAGGCTTCAGATAGGTGTTTCATTGGCTGGATTGTGAAACAGGTAGGACATTTTTTACAGCAGGTAGGTGAAGGCTTTGTGACATGAATTATACTGCTGGACAAAGAAAGTGTGTGTGTGTGTGTGAAATGCCCCAGTTGCTATATACTGGTGGCTAGAGAGAACAAATGGTGGTGGGTAGAAATACTCAGGCTTGAACCCTGTACCTTGGATGCAGGTGGCAAGGACCTGAATTCCCTATCCACCACCATTTCTAAAAAAAATTTGCAGATTTTTGCTTCATATTTGTTCTGTTCCTCATAAAATCTATGGTTTCTGTATCTACATTTTTCCTTGCAAATTCTTTAGTGTAATGGTGCACTGGTAGCATTGCTGCCTAACAACTACAGGTTCTCTGGTTTGATTCTTGGCTGGGGTGCCTTCTGTGTGTGCATGTCCTCCAATCTGCAAAGATGTGTCTGGCATTCTCCCTGCTGTGCTGAAAATTGTCGCTGCAAGGTCTACACTTGAAACATCGACATTGATGTCCCTTGTGGGACACCAAAAATTAATGATCGGAGCCAGGCCCTGTAACCATTTCTCCGACCAGGCTGTAGATGTACACGGACCAGTAGGTTGTGCAAGCCTGATAACACATGGGTCGACATAACGTACAACATGTGTCCCGACACGGGGAGAGTGGGCAGTGTGTAGTGGTGTGTTTATACCCCACCTACGTTCACAGTAAGTATGAGTGCTGTAGAGGAGTGGCAGGTGGGGGAACTATGGGTATGTGATTATGGGCCTAGGCATGCAGGTGTTGGCTGGCAGAGCCATATTAGGACCGCCCCGTGGATGTAAGTAATATCCCGATGTGGGCATAGCAGATGCCCATACCTCCCAAACCTTAAGAGCACATCCACTGGATAGTCCGTAAACCATTGGGGGAACACATAGGGACCATACCATTGAACTGTCCCTGATTACCATGGATGTCCGTGATTATGACTCAGAATCTAACTCTGTCCTGCCTAAACCCTCCTAGAACTAGTGATATTAGGAGGGAGGGTGGTGGAATACACATAATGAATAACGACAACATGTAAGAGTCATAAACAGAATGTACCTCAGACAATGTGTATGAATACATATGCTCTGGGTCTGTCAATGTGTCAGGTTAATAGCACCAAACTTCTAAATGTGTCCCTGATGTTGTTATGCAGTGTCCCTGATTCAGTGTTCATGCTTCCCCATTCGTATGAGAGGTCTGATAGTGACAGAAAATGCATATTCCACCGACTACCTTAGAAAGATGATAGAATAATAGGTTGGGGTTACCACCTGTCCACCTTTGCGAGGGACATTCCCCTTTGGGCAGTTGTGTCCTGCAAAGTATTTGAAATTATGGCAAATGTCCTGAGATTTTAGGACAAAGATTTCCTATATTGTTAGTAGTTGCATAAAACAGTTATTTTGTATCTGAAACACCTAAATGTTATAAGAAACAGTATAAGCAACTATAATGCTACAAGAATAAGCTTTTATTTAGGCAGAACAGTGAAGTACTTTCCTTTGTGTTGGCTATGGGTATGTTTTGCCCTGCAAAATATGATGTTTCTACATAAAAGTCCCATAGGGTTGCCACCTTTTCAAATGCCCAAAGTGGGACATGTTCTGTAGAAATGTCAGATTTTCCAGGACAAAACATACCTACAGCCATGCATAGTACAGAACTTTACTTTTTTTGCACAAATAAAAGCTTATTCTAGTGACATTTGAATTGCTTATGCTACTTCACATAACATATAGAAGTTTCATATATAAAATAACTGTTCTATGCAACTATTGAAGTAAACTTAGGAAATATTTTTGTCCTGAAATCTCAGGACATTTGCTATTGTTTGATTTTTTTTACAGGACACAACTGCCTAAAGAGGGACTGTCCCTCGCAAAGTGGGACAGGTGATAACCCTAAAGTCCCACCTTGGGCAATTGGAAAGGTGGCAACCCTATAATAGGTATGCAGTAGCATGATTCAGCTGATGGATGTTGGTCCCAAAAATCCAATTATTTGTTTGTATTGAAGAATCTCGGTTCCCATGTATCAGCCATATGGGAGCAGATTGTAAGAGGAACACACAAATAATATGAATAAATCACTGGACAGGCCGCCGATTCCTTACAGTCGAATGGCATGCCGTTGCCTAATGGGCAGCCATTCCCAATACTGTAGGCATGTAATCTGATGTAATAATCATCACAAGGTAATATTGTGGTCCTCGCTCCCAGGGGTGTGAGTGTCAGATGCAAGCACCAATGTCGGTGCATTTACAAGTGCGGGAGCGAGCATGTGTAAGCCTGTTTGGCTGCCAATATGCAAGTATTGCACTGGTAAAGCAATGTAAAGGCTAACCAAGTGTAAGAAGTGGTAACCAGACATTAGCATTGCTTAACACCGCGCAAACCCACGCACACCCGCTCACAATTGCTTTAATGTGCCTTAGTCCCTCCATATCCAATGGCCTTGTTCTGCCCTGCAACCAAATAAACGTCCTCTGCAAGGCTCAGAACCAGGACCCTGCAGACACAGCTAATGTGATTTACCAATACGCCATGGTAGATATACAGACAATGGACAGTACCACAAACATATCATACAGTGCAGTCATTCAAAAGTATAGGAATGTATCCCATCATGAAGATGTATATGTGAGTGTTTATGTCCAGCATATAGGTACATATATATATATATAGATATATCAGGAACATACCATGTAGCAACAAAGCATTACAAATGAATGAAATGGGAAACACCAGCGACCCCTGTATTATGTAGTGGTGTTGTTCTATGTAACCTCAAGACTCCCTCAAACAGACATGTGTCATTGCACATTGGCCATATACATCACTCTATGCATGTAATGTACATTAATACAACAGTACCTGTCCAATCATTATGTGTGAACAGTACTCTTGCAAGGTGCTGTGTGCAACATCATCATCATGATAAAGGTAAATGGGGTAACCACAGAGGGACCGGTAGTGTTGTGTGTGCAATGGGGTCATCCTCATCAGGTGTACCTGGACGATTTAGGAGTGATGTGCATACCAGGATCGTGTGCCTGAGGGACAAGGGTGAGGATAACAGGAGTATGTTGTGATGCATATTACAAGGGTTACATGTGTCCAGTGGGCATGTGTGTGAAATGGACAGCTATCTATAGGGCAGATGTCCTAGGAGCCAGTTGGCCTTATGTTTTCATAGGTGAGGCTTGGATGTAGGGGAAGGAGAGTAGGTATGGCTGTGGAGGATAGGTAGGGTAGTATCACAGACAAGATAGCATACAGGGTTGGTATATGACACATGTGGGGGGATACACCTCGGATGGGGATGGGTGTTTGGCATTCACAAGCCCATGGGAACAGTGGGACGGAAGTCCCCAGCCATGGGCAGCTGCCACTGCACCTAAACAGCTGCAAAGGAGGCAGTGCTGGGGGCTGTCCAGGAGAGGCAGCATCACCCTGTAAATGTGACACTCCGCCCTTGAGCTTGCATATCTGGCTTCAGAACCCCTTAGTGAGCCCCCAGTGTAACACGTCCAGGACCGCACAACAGCAGACATGTACCTGTCTGGTCCTGCTCCCAGGGGGGACATGCCCCATCCTCAGTGGTGGTACCACCAGAAGGTGGTGCAGAGCCAACAGAGGTTGATGTCCAAGGCTGGGCTTCAGATGTGCTGGTTGCCGGTGCCATGGTCAGCTGAAGTGGGACAGGAGGTTCTGCTGGGACCTCCCAACCCATTCAGCCTATGGTGTTGCAGTTTAAACCCACATATGGCTTAATGATAGACAACAGCATGCAGGATTACCTACAACAGTATGCATAGATATCACCATCAACCCAACACAACAGATGGTATACACTTGCAGAGGGAGCACAACACATGCATATATACTGCATGCTATCTGTACAATGTGTAGTAGATGTGTGACCGCATCTATGAACAGTTGCCCATTATTGACTTGTCACTGGGAACCCCAGACAGTGTCTGTCATACCACTATTTCATGTGACATATGTCCAGTCAGGGATGCGATGGCAATAACACATCCCTATCATCATGTACTGTCTGCAATCCTCACACTATGCTCCTGCTGTGCACAGATGTGTGTTCAGTGTGTAACACAGAAAACAAATGGTTTCACACACTGACCAGTTCACAGATGGCCCTACAGATGGGGTCCCTCACGAACAGAGTACTGTCATGTCTGTATTAAAACATGCAGAATAGCCATTACTGCACACAACAGGCAGTAGTCTCAATGCAGCATAGCTACACTTACATGCTGTAGTCATGTGTGGCACATCACCCTCCTGTCTTTAGGCTATTTCCCACTGTGTATGATGTTTGATGTACATCCAGATATCATCTGTGATGCTGTTTCAGAACACCACATCTAGTTACCACTCACCACGACTGTCATGGCCAAATACCAACATGTTTTCCCTAGATAGTGTACTGTGTTTATCATGCAATGGTTATGGGAACACCATCACAGCTGTTCCACATGCAATCAGCTAGAGGAGGACTGCAATAGGTGCAGAGGCCATCACCTGATCATGTCCATCACTTACAATACACATGCTACTGCTGAGCAAGTGTACACCTCCACATCCACCAGAGAGTGTGTGGGTGGGACAGGCAAAGTACACCAGAAAAGGGCTTGGAGACTTAACCCTAAGCATTGTCTGCCACACGCCTAACATACAGGGGTCAAACCCCTGACTGACTAGTCATTACTATTACATGTGCATGACGTTACTACATGTGCCATAAAGCCAGAACATTGCTGTGCTGTAGGAATAAATATTTGTGTAGGTGAGAGACATCTGCAACAGAGATATAATAGACATACATTAGGTGTGGCACACATGGCTGTCCACGTGAATGGATGCCATTGTCACCACAACCACACTCTCTAATGGACTCGCATTGAAACTGTTTGCCAGGGCCACAAATACACAACCTAACTACTTAGTTTGCCACACTGCAGTAATGCACAGGACTACAAGCACTACAGGGGATATCTGGAGGTTCTATGGGCTAGGGCATGTGAAAGTGTTTGACATTTGTTGGTATGCCAACGAGGGTTATACTGGGAGTGACTGTGGTTGGGAGCATCATAACCCACACGCAGACACAAGGTACCAGTACTGACATGCATGTATGCATTGCTTCCTGGGTGTGTAGTGGTTGGCTGTGCAAGATGGCTGTGTAAGGCTGGGTGAGGGGTAATCCTTGGCATCGCATCACCCAACAATGGTGTGCAGTGTGGTACAGGGGTGTAGTGTCTGCAATGTCCCACACAGATGGGTACTGCATGATCTGCCCTGACATCCTGGTTACCAATGTTTATGGCCATAGCTTTGCAATGCATGCCATGTCTGTGTTTGATAGTCCTTCACATGAACATTGCCTGGGATGTGCATGTCCCACAATACTGTACAGTGACATGTACAGGTGTACCTGGTTTGGCAGGCACATGTTTGTTGTGTACACAGACCGTTATCCCCCGATATGCCAATAAAGGCCTGGTGTGGCAAAACCTGCTTATAGTGAGCAGGTCGACCCTGCACCTGCATTGATAGTATGATACAGGTATTCCCTGGTGTCAGTGGCATTGATCCATACAGAGCACATGTGTATGGCATTGTATGGCCTCTGTGGATCACATTTGATGGCACCACATATGTTGCAGGGATCCAGTGGGGAACATAGTGAAGGCACAATGTCCGCAAATATGTGCCTATTGTGCCACTGTACAGGGTGCCATGTTCTCTGCAGCTGACTGCATTCACACCATGCCTACTATCTGTCATCAATGTGGATGGTACTAGCAACATAGCGGGATATCCTAGGCAAATGTGTTTGTGCATGGCACATGGGTGCAGGACATATATCGGGTACTAGTAGGGTTGCTTACTTTGCTCACCAGGCCTATTGCCAGATGAGGGGTATGGCTTACCAACACAGTCCCATGGCTGACTGACAGCTGTACTCCTCATGAGGTGGCCAATGTGTCATAAGACGGACATCATATAGGAAGACTACAAAATCCGCTCCCCAGCATGTCCAGTGGTTAGACACTCACAGCCACCTCTACACAATATGCTTTTAGGGCACACGCTACGGCGAATACTGGGTTACAGCACACCTACACATGTATACATAGGTTGGTGACAACAACAGGATTGACAAAGGTGGTTATGTGATTTGTACAGAGAGTGTATACTCTACAAAGTACTGCACTTGTCTTACGCAGGCAGACACACATACACACACGCATACAGTTGGTAAGTCTGGGATTAGAACACTGACCTAATTACTTTATCACACTACAGCATTACGCAGTTACAGAATGCGCTACCGAGATTACTGGATCACAGCACTCCTAGAGGTGTATTTCTAGGTGGGTGACATCATCAGCCTTGCCAAAGGTGGGTATAGAAATTGTATGGAGTGTGAGCAGTCTGAAAGCATTATTCAGTCCTCAGGGAGATGGGGAAAATCACACACAAACACACACACACACACACACACACACACACACACACACACACACTTGGCAAGTCTGGGATTAGAACACTGACCTAACTACTATATCACACTACAGCATTACACAGTTACAGAATGCACTACCAAGATTACTGGGTCACAGCCCTCCCAGAGGTGTATTTCTAGGTGGGTGACATCATCGCCCTTGCCAAAGGTGGGTATAGGAATTGCACAGAGTGTGAGCAGTCTAAAAGCATTATTCAGTCCCTAGGCAGACAGGGACAAACACACACACACACACACACACACACACACACACACACACACACACACACACACTTGGCAAGTCTGGTATTAGAACACTGACTTCACTACTTTATCACACTACAGCATTACACAGGTACAGAATGCGCTACCAAGATTACTGGATCACAGCACTCCCAGAGGTGTATTTCTAGGTGGGTGACATCATCAGCCTTGCCAAAGGTGGGTATAGGAATTGTATGGAGTGTGAGCAGTCTAAAAGCATTATTCTGTCCTCAGGCAGATGGGGACAAACACACACTTGGTAAGTTTGGGATTAGAACACTGACCTAACTACTATATCATATTACAGCATTATGCAGTTACAGAACACGCTACTGAGATTACTCGGGCATAGCACTCCCAGAGGTGTATTTCTAGGTGGGTGACATCATCAGCCTTGCCAAAGGTGGGTATAGGAATTGTATGGAGTGTGAGCAGACTAAAAGCATTATTCAGTCCTCAGGCAGACGGAGAAAAACACACACACCAGCAAGGGTGGCTCATGCTATCGGACTGCAGCCCTCCCACCTAGAAGAAACAAAAGAAAAAATCTGTAAAACAAGAAAACAAAAACGGAAAAAAAAATCACGGGTCCCAACTCCTCTGCGCAGACACATTAGAGAACTCAGACTGCCTTTATCAGCAGTCCAGATACAGACAAAGAGGTATCCAGCAATCATTGCTGTGAGATACTCAGGAATCTGTGCGGTGATGACCGCACAGAACAGAGGAGCTCTGGACTGCTTCAGCCAGAACCACTGAGGGGCGAGCTGCTCTTGCAGGACTTTCACAGCTGCATGGGCTTTGTTTGTGGAATACTGCTGTACAAAGGCTTCAGATAGGTGTTTGGTCATTGGCTGGATTGTGAAACAGGTAGGACATTTTTTACAGCAGGTAGGTGAAGGCTTTGTGACATGAATTATACTGCTGGACAAAGGAAGTGTGTGCGTGTGAAATGCCCCAGTTGCTATATACTGGTGGCTAGAGAGAACAAATGGTGTTGGGTAGAAATACTCAGGCTTGAACCCTGTACCTTGGATGCAGGTGGCAAGGACCTGAATTCCCTATCCACCACCATTTCTAAAAAAAATTTGCAGATTTTTGCCTCATATTTGTTCTGTTCCTCATAAAATCTATGGTTTCTGTATCTACATTTTTCCTTGCAAATTCTTTAGTGTAATGGTGCACTGGTAGCATTGCTGCCTAACAACTACAGGTTCTCTGGTTTGATTCTTGGCTGGGGTGCCTTCTGTGTGGTGTCTGCATGTCCTCCCATCTTGCAAAGATGTGTCTGGCATTTCTCCCTGCTGTGCTGAAAATTGTCTTTTGTTCCAAGTCAGACTAGTTTCCTGGTTAAATGTTTAAAAATAACAGGCATTTGAATTTCAGACTCCATATTCTTCAGAAAGTACATGGTAACACAAAACTGTTTATCCTAGCAGTTGTCTAAGTTAAAACATGGATATTTGGAATTTGTCCCTATTTTTGGGACTGTATTCCCCCATTATTGGCTTCGTCCAGGTATTGTGTGATAAGGTTGAGAGTTATCTATGGTGAGAACTGAATTCATTGAATGTTTGGGGCTGTACTCCCCCCATTACTGGCTTTGTCCACATGTTTTTTGCTAAGAGGTTGAGAGCTATGGTGAGAACTGAATTCACTGAATATGTTTCGGGGCTGTATTCCCCCATTATTGGCCTTGTTCAGGTGTTTTGTGCCAAGAGGTTGACAGCTATGGTGAGAACTGAATTCACTAAATGGTAGCCAATTAAGTTCGTCTTCCACTCTTTCACAAAACAGCTGATTTGGCATAGTGGTATGTTTCTCTGACTGTTTTGCACAGGGTCCCCTGGGTTAAAGACATGGCAGTGAAATTTATGGTGGTAACACAGCATTTTATTCTAGCAACTTTCCAACATTATACAAGCAATGTTTAAAATGTGTCCCTGGTTTTTCGGCTTTTGTCCCCCCCCCCCAATAAATTTCAGCTTTTTCCAGATTTCTTGTGCTGCAAAGTTCAGAGATACAACTGTGTATCAAGTAAATTTTACAAGGAGCTGAGAGCTGCAGGGGAACAAAACTTTAATGCTGCTTATTCTGAGTCTGCTTGCATTGTTAATAGCATAACAGGTAGTGTGCTTGCTTTTGATGCAGAAGGCTGTGGGTTCTACTCCCACAGTAGATAAATGCATTACTGATAGTGTACTGTGTTATAAAGTGGGTGGATGCTGCATTCCTTTTTGGCAAAGATACCTAGAGTAGTAACTATGAACCTGTTATCAGTTTGCCATACAGTCCCTATTGCGATATTACTAGCTTATCATTTTTTTAATGCATGCAACATAGGCAATTTATTTCTCAAGGGCAACAGGTGTTTTATTTGTAGATGAATAAACGGCATATAAAGTTGTTTGCTAGCAGCAACCTCTTCATTGTTACAGATTTATTTAGTGTGGAATTATTTAGATGACTTTTACTACTTCAGAGATTGTGCATATTTACTGATACTGGTGGATTGTAGAAGGTTGAGTAGACTTTTATGATGGAAATGTTCTGAATTGGGTAGTTTTGTCATTGGTGCATGCATTTTGTTTCATTGTTTACTGGAAAATGTTCAAAACATAAATTTAAAATGCCTTCTAACAACTGTACTGTATTGTACAAGGAATATAATTTAGTACAATCAGGAAGGTGTATCAAAGAGCACATGTATGTTTCATGTGCAAGGGACCTATGATTTGAAAACAGCCTAAAGTTAATCTTTATCTGCCACTGGCAAAATGTATTTTCTTTGAATGTTGGGTTTCAATGCTGTTTCATTGAATGTGAGTTTCAAGGGCAGATAAGTTTTAATGCTAAGCCTGTTTTCATTGTGAGACTGCATTGCTTTGTTTAGCAGATGTCTTAGTGTTTGTGCTGTAAAATGCAAAATAAAACTTTCAAATGAAATCCAAATCATCATAGAAGTAAAGCAGTATGCACATTAGTGTTTATGGTAAATGGTGTGAAATAGCCAAGTAATGGATCATTGGAATGGCTGCAGGGGGGAGGGCTCCATTCGACCATGATTTTGTGAGGGGGAAGGGCGGCAAACTCAAAGACAACCCCAGCTGAACTATACCTCCCAACTGTACAGATTTTCACAGAATGAATATATTTTTGCTTCTTATTTTTGGTTTGTTCCTCATACAATTTCTGTTTTTTTGGAAAATCATTTAGGAATTAAGTCACTAAATAATGACACACTGAGTTTCAGACTTCATAACCTTCTGAAAAATGCATGCTAAAGTAAGACCTGTTATTCTATCAACTGTCTCAGTTTATACAAGAGCAATTTTTAGTACTGTTTATATTTTCCCCCAATATATTTGGTCTTGCCCAGATTTATTGCATTAACAGGTTGAGAGGTACATGCAAATAAATTGTTTTATAGAATGAGCCATAGCCAAACCTCTCAACCGTCCCCGAATTTGGCTCAAAATGTTGCTCTTCCCCTAATAATCCCTCCGCAAAATAGCAATTTTGGAAGAAAACATGGAGGGTTTACAATTAAGAAATAACTGTAATAATCAGAGTTATATATTACTTTTATTTCAGAAATGCATGTAGATTCTTTTATTTTGTCAGCTGCTCAAGTTAGCAGTATTAATATTAAAAAAGTGTCCCTTCTTTGACAGGTTCCCAGCTGTATTGTGTGGCTATTTTATATTTTTGCATCACATTTTTGGTCCATTTTTCATGAAATTGTGTTTTTTTTTTGGCAAATTAGTGGTAAATCATTAAAGACTGAAGATAGGAAATAATGAGTTTCAGACTTCATATCCTTCATAAAATTCATACTAAAGCAAGACCTACTATTCTATTATTTTTCTAAGTTTATAAGAGCAATATTTAAAAATTGTCCTTATTTTTGGGCCTTTGTTTCACTTCTGTGTATGGCTTTGTCCAGATTTCTTGCTCTGAGGTTGAGATGTATGACAAATGTGTCAGGGCCATCACAGTCAGCCAAAGACATTTCAAATTGTGACATACTTGTTGCACCCCACTTCCCCATGTAATGACTCTGGATATGTCCAAGCAAGGCAAGGAGCAGTTATGCAGTGTAAATGTGCAGGGTATCCCCCCCATCCAAGGTAGACACAAGTACTACAGTGGCTTTTCATCTGTTCTTGATTTTGCAGAATGGTCTGGTTTCTGTCATATTTTTGTACTGTTGATTTATGCTTATTACTCAGAAAGTGCCTGTTGCTCTGTGTTTAAGTAGCAATGCTTTAATGACCATCAGGTAAGCTTGCCTGAGATCATAACATGCAAGTAAGCTTTAATAAGCATACTGTTAAAGAATTGCCAACATTGAAAGCCTTTCTGTTGTTGCCATGCAGAGAATACTTAACTAGATAATGTATAAGCGTTGGGTATTGAAATGCATATGACAGTATTTGTAATAAAGGACAGGATTACATTATTTGAAGAAGCTCATTACACTTGTTGGAGGCTTCCAGTGATCTCTGAGGGATTTACCCGTAAACTTAACAGAATGCCATTCATGTGTGGTTCATAACCTATACAGTAATCCTTTAAGCAATGTATCTTGAGCTTGTTTCTTGTTTGCTTTTCATTTTTTACTTTGATCATGTTTTCCCCATGAAACAAGTAGATAGTTGTCAGGCAGCAGTTCTTTTTTTGGATAAGAAACATTTTTACAAGTGGGGGCATCACAGAGATTGCTACTTTCAGCATGTTACTTGGTACTTTAATAAAACTGAATATACATTATAATTAGAACTGCAGTGCAAGGAGAAGCAGTTTGAGTTGAGTGCTGCTTGTTTTTCTTATACTTGATTTTGACTGGCATTCCAGTAATGTATTTAAAAAGTAATTTATTTTTTCATGCCTCACAACCTTTTTGTTTCCATCTAGATATTAAGTAAGCTGTCATGCAACAGATTTGGTTCGGTTACAATAAAGGCTGTCTTCCCCAATAAATAGTTTGTTTCAGCTATAATCACCACCAATAGCTCCACCATGTAAAATAGTTCTTGAATAATCACCACCAATAGCTCCACGAGAGAAATTCTTTTATTATTAACAAAGGACAGTTTAAAAGAACTGATTTAGCTGATTTAGAGGGGGTGACTGGGAGACTACATTAGAATATAGAGAAATGATTTGGCAGTTGAAAATGGATGCATGTTGTGGTAAGGGTTTGAATGACCACATCTCCATTACACCAGCCCTAAAAATATTATCTGATGATCCAAAAAGACACAAAATTTAAGGTTGCTTTTACATAGAGGGTGTTTTTCTTAAGGTTTTGGAATAATGTTATGTTTTTCAAGAATATCAAGTTACATTTCATAATTACGTAATACAATTTTATATTTTTATTTATATATATATATATTTACATACAATTTTATACACAATTTTATATTTTATATATATATATTTATTATTGATATTTATTGAATATATTCGGTGCAATATATGTATTTTTTTAAATTTTTTATATATTTATATATATATACATATACATAAACCTTTCACATATGCAAATATTAGGACAACAAGGTTGAAAGTATTATTATATACTCATTCAACTTTGTAGGTTTTATTGGCATTGTTTTATGTTGTTCATTAGAACTATCCCCTAAGGTATGTTCTTGAAGGGGCTTTTTTCCTGTATTTGTGTCCTTGATCAGTTGTATAAACACAAAAATCATTTTTATATGAAAATTCTTTCAGGCTCAAGGTTTCAGCAATTTCTGTTCTTTGTTGCAATGGGAGAATATGTCTTTAATACTTGTTAGAATGATTAGTATGGCCAGCCAATGACTTTTTATTTCTTTTTATTCATCTATTAGTATTTAATTTAATTGAAATTAATTCATGTGTGTTTTTTTATATAAAAGGAATGATTTGAGCAAGGTTAATTGATTCTGAAGAGGTCTCCGGTGGGAGACGAAAGAGCTAAATCAGTTCTTTTAAACTGTCCTTTGTTAATAATAAAATAATTTCTCTCGTGGAGCTATTGGTGGTGATTATTCAAGAACTATTTTACATGGTGGAGCTATTGGTTGTGATTATAACTGAAACAAACTATTTATTGGGGAAGACAGCCTTTATTGTAACCGAACCAAATCTGTTGGTTATAAGTATTTCGTACTTTGAAGTGGTTCTAAACTGTCATGTAGCCAATGCATTCAAATATTTTTATTCTTTTACACTTCATTTGTCTTGATTGGACTCTCATAATGAGGGTTTGGCACCCAGGGCAGCATATTTAATTAAAGTTAGTTTTTGTGGTTTTGAGCTTAGCTCCTCCCCTTTCTAGTTGGCCACACCCCTTCACATTGACCACACCCATTCAGCTGTCTCCTGCAGCCCCCCTTTGATTTGAAGTCACCAGCCGCCACTGCACACCAGTGGTGGGAACAGAACACCTGGCTATCTACAGTTCACTATTACAATACTACATAGTTATGAGTCGTGCCACACAGACTACACATTTCAAGGCTGTCATTATGACCTTCTAGGAATGTGGACATCAGCAGGGATGCTGGCAGTTAAGATGTACATACCTGTGAACCTGTGTGTTTAAAGTAGGAATCCATCCTGACCTGGAGTATGCCCTTTTGTGGAATGGATGACTACTATCACTATACAGGGTTACAATGGCCATGCCCATACACATAGAGACACATAACCAACACAAGGTGCCACTGGGCTTGCTCACACACTTAGTAGCACAGGGCTGTTCGGAATGCACTATGTGTCCATCTACACAAGGTTATACTGGACATGCTCATACACTTAGTAGCACAGGGCTGTCTGGGATGCACTCTGATTCTAAACACGGAAGGCCACAGTGGTCATGCTATTACAGTTAGACATAAAGAACACATTGTAATGGACTCTGGTGTTAGTAGTTGTCATTGTTAGCAGGAATGCTGCACTACATATATCTGACACAGGTCTTATACACAACATCTGCTGCTGTCCATCACCTTAGATGTACCATTCTATACCAAGCACAATACTACCACTTGCAGTGATGTCTTGTTAGGAGTAGCAACTGCTTGACCAATACAATGAGCCAATGTCCTGCTGTAATTACGAGGTTGTCCAGTGTTTGTCATTCTGGGATGACATGACTGAAAGTAGACAGGTCTTTGTCACATATCACATGCATCCGTGATTCAAGGGAGTGGGGATAATACCTAAGTCGCATTCACCCATATAGTGCCATTCCAAGGCAAATGTCCTAAACACAGGATAACACCCTGACACCTAGAGGACAACTGCATTGTATGCTTATGCTAACCAGTGCTAGATGTGTAGCATCCATAATCATAGCTGCTCACTGTAGATCCAACAATGGGGAGTACTGACATCTGTGCAGTGAGGAACACCTGGCTGAAGGCTCTGTAGGGCACAATAGCACTACCACCATATACCTCAGAACCAGACATGTGGGCCATAACACAGGTACAGCTCCAGGTGGTGGTGTCCCCACATACATAAAGGCCACTCACATATACTGACCAGTACTCCCACAAAAGACATCACAGATGAGTCAGGTGCAGGACACAGTGTCAAAAGCTGCATTCTAGGATGTAACCCTCAGACACCACCATGCCCTCGGACCACCAACACACATCCATACATGTGGTAGGACATATAATAGTACACCACCATGTGACCCTTGACCAGTGAACTGTACCAAGCTCTACATCAACTGTGCAGAGTACCCATGTACTGACACAGTTGCATCATGTGTTATGCAATGCAATGATACCACTGTCTGTAACCAGGTCAGCTGCACACATACCAGGGGCCCTCAGTTATTTACAGCATTAACAGATGACTGTTGCTGTACACCAGTTAACACCCTCATGTTTGGATATGACATATATGTACCTGCCATGGATATGTACATGCCACACACATGCAACATATATGTAAATAGCATAACTGTTGTTGTCCTTTGTGCAGACAAGTGGCTACAGCCATTACACACATGCACATGGAATGTAGGTCCATGGCTGCTGAATGATAACAGTACATAAGGTGTGATATCAATGTTGACAGAGGTAACATTCCCTGTGTACTGGTCACCCATTACACCTATCATATCATACATCAGTCCATGTGTCATGTATGTCATTACACATGTCCCCCAATTGCAATGCCTACAAACATGCCCAAATGACAGGATTGTAGGGCCTACACACATGTACATGTAGTGATGTGCATTCAGATACTATGCTCGTGCAGTTTCTGATGTATGCAGGTGAAGTGTGTCTTAGTACATCATGCGGTTACAATGCAGCCTCAACATTGCCAACTGTATATGGTGATATACTGAAAGTACGGAAAGATGTACCTCAGGTATGGACAGATGTGTGGACATAACTAAGTGGTGGGGTATCTTTGCAGATGGATGTTTGCTGAGGACAGCTCATAGGTGTGTCACGAGTGGTCCTACAATAACCTGTGTAACAACTAAGCAATGGTTTTGTTAATTGAAGGGCAACACACACAACATAGACATCGGTCAGGGTGACACTGAAGGTAAATCACTTGATACCTTTAATAGTTAAGACCTCTCATGTGCATATATCAGCACAGTTGCCAAAGGAAGCATTGGTACACTTTGTAATGCATGCAATACTGCTGTAAGTCTGTCATACATATCATGAGATAGGCAGGCGTTTGATTCACAGTACTGGAATGTGTGGTTGTGTGTGTGTCCATATATGTCACTTATAGCGGGGAATACATCTCACTTGTTACTCACTCTTCTGTACACTGTTGTAGACATCTGTACTGACTGCAATGTAGAAAGCAGGGCATAGGCAGGGGTGTGTATCTCACACGTGAGGTATCTGTATGTGCGTGACATATGACATAGGTGTATTCAATAGTGAATGCCACTGTGTGTGTGTGTGTGTGTGTGTGTGTGTGTGTGTGTGTGTGTGTGTGTGTGTGTATGTATGGCTCTGGTCCCTGGAGTGAGGATGTATGTTACCATAGTGAACTGATAAGACCCCTCTCCCCCATCCAGACGATGCAATCTACTATCCGTGTTGATGTCCCCGATCTTAGGCCATACTGACTACCTGTACATGTGTATTCTTTGCGGTGCACCATGTAGGTGCACAGTACTGTAATGATGATTTGCACATAGGCAGGGGTCCTCACCTCAACACTAGCAACTCTGTGTGTGAATGTGTGTTACTGAGTCGGTGAATCCGTGAGTGTGTGAGTGTATTACTGTGTCACTGAATACATGTGTGTCAATACCTGAGTGTGTGGGTGCAGTTGTGTGTTTGCATACTGTCATGGGAATGTGTATTACTGCTTCCCAATGAGGCATCACACTTCCCATTGGCCTCTACCCTTGGCATCAGCTTGACAGCTCTTACCTCACCACTCCATGTAACTGTACCTGTGATGTCACCCAGTATGGATGTCACGTCTGTAGCCACAGTATCATAATACAAAGCTATCATGCTCTTGGATCAGTAGACATGTTTGGAATGTGGGCCATTCTAATTGTGATGTGGAAGCTACAAGGTGCATGCTGGTATTTTCATACATACCTGTGAGTAGTCCACATTTACATATGGGACACTAACTGCAAACACTGACATCCGCCGGCACATGCAATTAGACCTGAAGGAGGAAAGCAGAACATCATGACCAACATGTAGTTACTATTGTTACACAAGACATATACTGTTAACAGTATGAAATGTATTGTACACCTGTACTACATGATATGTCTGCTTCCTCTCAACAGTACACAACAATTGTAATCTACACTTATCTTCCTAGTCTGTTCACCCTGTGCATCAGACCATATGATCATGTCCCTGCACTGATGGTGTGGATGACAGGGATGCGGCACAGGCATCATCATATGCACAGGGTGGTAATGTTTGCCAGAAGCCTAGGCTGCACCATTGGATGACATCATGTGTGTGGGTTAGGGCCTTTGATCTAACTGGGTGTGTGTGGATGTTATGCATGTGTATGTTGCAGTGCCCTACATATGTTTCTGGTGTGTGCATGTATGTATGCACACAGTTCTGGCATGTGTCTGGCCTACACAGGGGTGTTATTGACAGCTGTGGACTGTACAGGCCAGGTTTTGCAGTTCACAGTGTCCGGCCACAGCCATGTGACCTGTGCCTGCCAGGTGTTGCACGGGCACTACCAGGCAGAGGTGCAGATTGGGTACTGTCTGATGACACATGTCCACTGGAACCGTGTCTCTGTTGGGACCGTCCAGGGCCATGTGCACTTGGCCTGCTGTGTCATGGTGTGGACAGCACAGCACCAGCTGCATTGCTGCTGCTACTGCCACTATAGGAGCGGGCATGTGAGGTAGCTCGTTCACATAGACTTGAAACAGGTGATGTAGTAGGTCTACGTCCACGTGCCCGATACCTCACTCCTACCAGATGTTCCAACACAGACAGTTCACGCTCGCGGATTGTCATGCCACGGTCAAGGACTACAACCATGTCACTGAATCATCTATCCAAAGCTTCTGTAATCTGCTGTTGAGCATTTACCATTGCCTGGATGTTGTTGTTTAAAGAGCGGACAGCAGCCCTCTGAAGTCTCTAATCTTCTCTGTTGTGCTGTTCAGCACATGCCTGTGCCTCCATTACAGCCTGAAACATGCATCTGGTGACACCAGCTGCTGTGCACTGTCTTGCAGGGGCATGTTGGCCAGAGGTCCTCCTACGAGCAGCACTGGCCATGTGCCTGTGTGGGGCATCACCAGTCAGTTAGCTGACACCATGGTGTGCAGGCACACCTTCCATTGCCCCAACAGTTTCCTGTTCCAAGCTACCACATGCCAACTGTCCTTCCTCTATCGCCACTGGTGATGGGGTATGTATAGGCATGAGAACTGTGTGCGGGGATGAGGAGGTTATAGGTGGAATGGCAACCAATGGCACAGGTTCAGCCCCTGACAACGCTGCCTGTGCCTCAATCATACATTCATCATCACTGTTAGAGTCTGTGGGGACGCTAACATCAGATGGACCACAGGAGGGGAACGCACCTACATCACCTGTGAGGGGCAGACAAGAACTGTACATTACAATCTATACAAAAGACACAGACACACACACAGACACATGCTATGGCACCCAAAATGCATGCGATATGACAGATGACATGCAACATGCATGTGATACAGCAGACGACATGCTGCTCAGACAATAATAGTGGTAGTTATCATACATCCCTGGGTTGCACACAACAGCATGCATGTGTCATAGCAGAAGGCATGTAAATTACACAATCATAGTAGTAGTTAGCATACATCCCTGTGTTACACCATGTAGACCAGCACAGGTTAACAGTACACCTGCCTGATGTGTGGCATGTAACCTTGACAATCACATGTAGTATGACATGTGATCTGCTGGTGTGTGCAATGACATGCATACATGTTTAACACAATGGTGTCCTGTCAAATATACAGTGGGGTAATGGTGTCCCAATGCAGTGTTGTCTGTCCGCCCTACAGATATACTGCACATTTAGCTGATGTGCATGGGCATTGCAGGGAATCATGAGGCGTTTCTATTGCTATACAGTGTGAGTTACAGACACAGTTCATAGCCATAGCTGTGTTCAGATACAATACATATATACTGTGGAATGTGACCCACTTCACTGAGGTGTATATACACTAAACCATGATGTGGAATGTGTGACACAAGTCACTGAAGGGTATACGGATGAAACCCCTGCACATCTGCAACCATATTGCTGCTGCCTGGCAACTATGGCCGGACATGGCAAACTCGTCGGTACACCATGTCCCACATGACATCTGTGTACCACACACACACACACACACACACACACACACACACACACACACACACACACACACACACAAACACACACACATACATACACACACATGAGAAGCAAGGATGACATTGATGTCTGACACCAGCAAGGGGAATGTACTGTATCTGTGGGCTGATGTGGATACTGTACAGATGACTGCTGTCATGTCGTGACACACTCAAGATGTTCAATACATCTTATGTGGTGGATTGATGTCAAACCTACACAAGATGTGCACAGGCCTGTAGGATGTCTAGTGTTCCACATCTGCAATATAACTATTACACAAAGGCCATAGTTGGACCATGTGGAGCCAAAGTACGACAGGGTGTTCACACAAGTACATCATGTCTACTGTGTTTTTTGCTTCATGTCTTTGGCCATCCTCCATGGCCATGTGTGTACATGTGTTGGCTAAATGATTGTGATGGGCATCTATTTCACATGTCTGTGTTGTCCCATATGACATACACCCATAGATGTCATATGCTCCACTGATGGCAGGGTTATGCAGACAAAGGGTGGTATGTTTGGTCTGTGGGATATGTTTTTCAGGATAGTTAGGCAGTGTTGCAGCCAGCCCACTAGATGTCATGGACATGTCAGATAGCACATCACATTGTGTGACATTCATAGCAGGAGTATGATACACACCGGTGAATCCTGTGGGCTGGCCATACTCCAGCTCACTGTGTAGTACTGTTTGTATTCCCCACATGTGTAGTTCTGATCTGTAGTACATGTCCCTACAGTGGACAGCACCTCCACCATTGTATGCACAGCTGTCCACACATCTGGCAATGACAGTTTGTGAGGTTTCATGTCAGTGTTTCATATAGTTTGCAAGTATTGCACATGGGTAGCCATTGTGATGCATTGCAGGTCTGACCTGTATATTGTGATAGGACTATACATTATGTGTACATGTGGTAAATGGCCACATGGCAGATAGATCTGTGCATTAACATGCCTGATAAATAATAACAGCCTCACTGGCAACAGGCTGCTGTTGCAGCAGAATGCCAGAGGTACCTAAATAGGAGTGACACAGCAGTATGATCATTATCCATGCCTGTATGATAGCTACAGAGTGCAATGTGCATGTTAACACATACGCCAGTACAATAGACTATACTATGGAGTATGCACATGTGTGCATACACAGAGTAGCATACTATAGTATGCGGCATGTGTGTATACATGCCTTGCATATGATGTTACATTACATAGTGTAAAGTGACACATGTAACTATATGGAATATAGCTGTTACAGGTGCAGTAGTGACTTACCAGGCAACTCGAGGCTCGGTGATTGAGAGACACAAACCTCCACAATATCGGCTAAGGCTTGTGGATGTTGTTCTGCATGTGTCCCCAGGTTGGCCAGTAGCTCCTCGGTACATGTGAGTGGGGGCTGGGTTGGTGACCCACCACCTGTTGCACCTTGTTCCCTGGTGATTGCATTTGCACGCTGTTTCACCCATCTAATGAGGTCTGTACAGTGTCTGCGCACCTGCTGGTATTTGCGGTTGTGGCCACCCACATCATTAACCCTCTTGCAAAGTGCCTTCCACAGGGCATCCCGCTGCTGTGCATCCTGTGGCACATGGCTGAACAGGACATCATGATTGTCATGTAGGTATGGGATGAGGGCCTCATCCTCCAAGCGGGTATAAAGTGGTAGCCTTGCACGTGGCATACCTGGAAGACATAATGATGGAGACAGGTCACAGTAACTCACAGAGACATACAGAGCTACAGTGGAACATACATGTGTATCACATTTATTATGATTAAATAGTTGTCTTTGCAACTCTACATGACACTGACACCACTGACATGTTTGTGTCACACACATTTGACACTCAATGGTGATTGGATATTATCACCATATATATGTGTGTGCCACCTGATTACATTGCTCATACTCCATGTAGATGCTGTCTTAATGTGGGCATGTCTGCTTGCCTGTACTGGTGTTCTTATCTATCAGCATATGGCTGGATGTGTCCACATTAATGCAGTCAACCTTGATGCTGTGTATATGTCACATATAAAGACTTACACTGCCTTAACGGACATGACCTGAGTCCCTGCAGACTTGCTCATGGAAGGTTTTACATGTATGTGTTTTGCCATATACATCTACACGGTACTGTACAGCAGTTCAACATCCTGCCGTGTATCACCTGTGTTGCACATGTGATACACATGGGACACTGGCTAAGCAGATGGTATTTGCAGGGATGGATATCAACTATAGCATGTACAGTCAAAGTCAACTAGTAGGCTATATGCCCTGGGCCATGTATGAATATAGGGTGAAAGGTTACCTGGCTGTAGCTGACAGGTGGGTTTCTGGGGCCAGGTGGAGCATTGCCACATAACTGATCCACAGGGTTAATGATACATTTACCATGCGGTCATCACACCATGTCTGAGAGGGGGACAATGTGCAGCTTTGCTGGACAGGAATGTATAGTATGGCAGGAGTATGTAAAGTGTATGGGACAAGGATCTGTCCAGCATGTGGTGATCCTAGTACTAGGAAGGTGAATGTCCATGAAGTATGTGTATGAGATCAGGATGTGTACGTGTAGCATGTCCAACATCACTGGGTTGGACATGGCTTTATTCAGGGTAGGCATCATGCTACATAGTGGAGATGGGGATTGGGAAGGCTGGTGTAGGCCATCTGAACATGGTCAATACCCTTTAAAGGAAATATGTGATCTGACATGGGTCACTTGAGTGTTGAGTATGGCTGGACAATGATCTCTATATTTATGGATGGCACCCTGTCATGATTAGAGTTGCCACATACAACTACCTGACAGGTGTAGTAATGTAACTATCACAGGAACTGCCCAGCTGCATCTCTTACACACAATGTCCATTATGTTGACTGCTGCCTAGGTGGTAGTTCATGGGTACAGGGTTATTAACATAGGGGTGACAATGCAATATGTAGCTGTCAGATTGTGCCCATATGTCACACACCTCACCCACAAAGCCCCTTCTGTATGTTGTCCACAACACTCTGAGTCAGCTATTGCTCCTAGGTCATAGTCATTCACATACTTCAATAGGCAGATACTTTCTCTTAGTCTGTGTGGTATAGACTACAATGAGGGGGAGTACAATGAATTAACCCTGTATTACTGTAAGTGGCACTGGTGTGATGTGCATGTATTATTCAGACACCTTCTGTAGTGTTGGTTCTGCCAGCAGTCCCATTGCAAAACACTCCTGTGACATAGGAATGTACATCTAGTATACTGAGTGTAGGTGGAACACAGTATGGGTGATGATGTCCTATGACCTGGCAAGGTTATGATATGCAGTGTGAAATCAACCTTACTCTCATCTACATCTGTACTGCTGACATCAAATAAGTTGATCAAGGTTTATGGCCTTTCAGACCAGACTCAGCAGGGTAGTAGTGCAGTACTTCCCATTATCAGTGGTGTCTCCCCATTTGTGAGTTGTGATACCTGTTGGTGTGCACCATTCAGTGTGTACACAGCCTAACATGAAGCTATGTTTTACATGATGTGTATGTGGAGAGCAACTTGTTTTACCATATGTGTATGATACAACCTGGGATGTGGACAGGTCCCATGCAGCCTGAGTGCAGCTTGTATATGCATAGTTGTGGTTACAGGGGCTCTGTAGTGTGCATGAATATATGATTGTGTACCTGTTGGGGGGGCACTGTGTTTATGTTATCCAAGACCCTGTCTGGATTGCTTATTCATGCTCAGCACTTGTTCAGAACTTGTAAGCACTATGTAAGCTACTAATTACTGTAGCACTCAATCTTCCTCATTATCTAGAGGTAAACAGGTTTTGTACATACTTTTCTCACTTGCTTAGAGTAAAACAGCTTTTGTACTCACTTTCCTCACTTATCTAGCGCAAAATAGTTTTATATTCAGGCATGTCCAAGGGTCAGCTCCCAGTCTTCTCTCCTGTCTATCTGATGAATCTGGACATCTTGAGGCAATGTAGAAATTGCCTCATGTACACAGACAGCCCTCTCCACCTACCACCCAACACTACAACCTGTGAGAGATGCACTTATCTAGCCAAACTGGAGGTAAAGCTTTCTCCAACCAAGACTGAACCTGATAGTCATGTGGGGAAGGTAAACATCTGTACCACACCACACTCATCACATAGTCTTACTAAATCTACACCACCATAATCCACACATAGTAACACAAAAACATTCATGGAGGCTCTCAATAATAATCTGTTTAAGCAACAGAGACCTCCAAAGTGGAAACGCAAGCATCCTCCATCCCCGAACACAACCCCATTGGCACATAGCCCACAGACTCAGTGTGCCACTCAACCACAGCCAATAAGGCAAATCAACGTACCCAACACACTAGTCATAGGTGATTCTATAGTCAGACACAGTGATGTCCCACTCACCAGGCTAAACAAGGAGAAGGTTACTATCAGCTGCCTGTCATGTACCAGGATCGGCCACATAACCCACACACTCAGGTCACTCCACAACAAGTACAAATATGACTCTGTCATTGTTCATGTTGGTGTGAATGACCTGAGACGTACCTACCTGGACTACATGAAAAGAGACATGGAAGAGCTCTCCGATCTTGTAGCCCAGGCAGGTATGACCCTAGCCCTGAGTAGCATTCTGCCATCAGCCAGAATGATACCACAGTATGTGGACAAAATGATTGACTTCAACAATTGGCTAAGGCACTTGGCCTGCTGTGTCATGGTGTGGACAGCACAGCACCAGCTGCATTGCTGCTGCTACTGCCACTATAGGAGCGGGCATGTGAGGTAGCTTGTTCACGTAGACTTGAAACAGGTAATGTAGCAGGTCTACGTCCACGTGCCCGATACCTCACTCCTACCAGATGTTCCAACACAGACAGTTCACGCTCGCGGATTGTCATGCCACGGTCAAGGACTACAACCATGTCACTGAATCATCTATCCAAAGCTTCTGTAATCTGCTGTTGAGCATTTAACATTGCCTGGATGTTGTTGTTTAAAGAGCGGACAGCAGCCCTCTGAAGTCTCTAATCTTCTCTGTTGTGCTGTTCAGCACATGCCTGTGCCTCCATTACAGCCTGAAACATGCATCTGGTGACACCAGCTGCTGTGCACTGTCTTGCAGGGGCATGTTGGCCAGAGGTCCTCCTACGAGCAGCACTGGCCACGTGCCTGTGTGGGGCATCACCAGTCAGTTAGCTGATACCATGGTGTGCAGGCACACCTTCCATTGCCCCCACACTTTCCTGTTCCAAGCTACCACATGCCAACTGTCCTTCCTCTATCGCCACTGGTGATGGGGTATGTATAGGCATGAGAACTGTGTGCAGGGATGAGGTGGCTATAGGTGGAATGGCAACCAATGGCACAGGTTCAGCCCCTGACAACCCTGCCTGTGCCTCAATCATACGTTCATCATCACTGCTAGAGTCTGTGGGGACGCTAACATCAGATGGACCACAGGAGGGGAACGCACCTACATCACCTGTGAGGGGCAGACAAGAACTGTACATTACAATCTATACAAAAGACACAGACACACACACAGACACATGCTATGGCACCCAACATGCATGCGATATGACAGACGGCATGCAACATGCATGTGATATGGCAGACGACATGCCGCTCAGACAATAATAGTGGTAGTTATCATACATCCCTGGGTTTCACACAACAGCATGCATGTGTCATAGCAGAAGGCATGCAAATTACACAATCATAGTAGTAGTTAGCATACATCCCTGTGTTACACCATGTAGACCAGCACAGGTTAACAGTACACCTGCCTGATGTGTGGCATGTAACCTTGTCAATCACATGTAGTATGACATGTGATCTGCTGGTGTGTGCAATGACATGCATACATGTTTAACACAATGGTGTCCTGTCAAATATACAGTGGGGTAATGGTGTCCCAATGCAGTGTTGTCTGTCCGCCCTACAGATATACTGCACATTTAGCTGATGTGCATGGGCATTGCAGGGAATCATGAGGCGTCTCTATTGCTATACAGTGTGAGTTACAGACACAGTTCATAGCCATAGCTGTGTTCAGATACAATACATATATACTGTGGAATGTGACCCACTTCACTGAGGTGTATATACACTAAACCATGATGTGGAATGTGTGACACAAGTCACTGAAGGGTATACGGATGAAACCCCTGCACATCTGCAACCATATTGCTGCTGCCTGGCAACTATGGCCGGACATGGCAAACTCGTCGGTACACCATGTCCCACATGACATCTGTGTACCACACACACACACACACACACACACACACACACACACACACACACACACACACACACACACACACACACATGCATACACACACATGAGAAGCAAGGATGACATTGATGTCTGACACCAGCAAGGGGAATGTACTGTATCTGTGGGCTGATGTGGATACTGTACAGATGACTGCTGTCATGTCGTGACACACTCAAGATGTTCAACACATCTTATGTGGTGGATTGATGTCAAGCCTACACCAGATGTGCACAGGCCTGTAGGATGTCTAGTGTTCCACATCTGCAATATAACTATTACACAAAGGCCATAGTTGGACTATGTGGAGCCAAAGTACGACAGGGTGTACACACAAGTACATCATGTCTACTGTGTGTTTTGCTTCATGTCTTTGGCCATCCTCCATGGCCATGTGTGTACATGTGTTGGCTAAATGATTGTGATGGGCATCTATTTCACATGTCTGTGTTGTCCCATATGACATACACCCATAGATGTCATATGCTCCACTGATGGCAGGGTTATGCAGACAAAGGGTGGTATGTTTGGTCTGTGGGATATGTTTTTCAGGATAGTTAGGCAGTGTTGCAGCCAGCCCACTAGATGTCATGGACATGTCAGATAGCACATCACATTGTGTGACATTCATAGCAGGAGTATGATACACACCGGTGAATCCTGTGGGCTGGCCATACTCCAGCTCACTGTGTAGTACTGTTTGTATTCCCCACATGTGTAGTTCTGATCTGTAGTACATGTCCCTACAGTGGACAGCACCTCCACCATTGTATGCACAGCTGTCCACACATCTGGCAATGACAGTTTGTGAGGTTTCATGTCGGTGTTTCATATAGTTTGCAAGTATTGCACATGGGTAGCCATTGTGATGCATTGCAGGTCTGACCTGTATATTGTGATAGGACTATACATTATGTGTACATGTGGTAAATGGCCACATGGCAGATAGATCTGTGCATTAACATGCCTGATAAATAATAACAGCCTCACTGGCAACAGGCTGCTGTTGCAGCAGAATGCCAGAGGTACCTAAATAGGAGTGACACAGCAGTATGATCATTATCCATGCCTGTATGATAGCTACAGAGTGCAATGTGCATGTTAACACATACGCCAGTACAATAGACTATACTATGGAGTATGCACATGTGTGCATACACAGAGTAGCATACTATAGTATGCGGCATGTGTGTATACATGCCTTGCATATGATGTTACATTACATAGTGTAAAGTGACACATGTAACTATATGGAATATAGCTGTTACAGGTGCAGTAGTGACTTACCAGGCAACTCGAGGCTCGGTGATTGAGAGACACAAACCTCCACAATATCGGCTAAGGCTTGTGGATGTTGTTCTGCATGTGTCCCCAGGTTGGCCAGTAGCTCCTCGGTACATGTGAGTGGGGGCTGGGTTGGTGACCCACCACCTGTTGCACCTTGTTCCCTGGCGATTGCATTTGCACGCTGTTTCACCCATGTAATGAGGTCTGTACAGTGTCTGCGCACCTGCTGGTATTTGCGGTTGTGGCCACCCACATCATTAACCCTCTTGCAAAGTGCCTTCCACAGGGCATCCTGCTGCTGTGCATCCAGTGGCACATGGCTGAACAGGACATCATGATTGTCATGTAGGTATGGGATGAGGGCCTCATCCTCCAAGCGGGTATAAAGTGGTAGCCTTGCACGTGGCATACCTGGAAGACATAATGATGGAGACAGGTCACAGTAACTCACAGAGACATACAGAGCTACAGTGGAACATACATGTGTATCACATTTATTATGATTAAATAGTTGTCTTTGCAACTCTACATGACACTGACACCACTGACATGTTTGTGTCACACACATTTGACACTCAATGGTGATTGGATATTATCACCATATATATGTGTGTGCCACCTGATTACATTGCTCATACTCCATGTAGATGCTGTCTTAATGTGGGCATGTCTGCTTGCCTGTACTGGTGTTCTTATCTATCAGCATATGGCTGGATGTGTCCACATTAATGCAGTCAACCTTGATGCTGTGTATATGTCACATATAAAGACTTACACTGCCTTAACGGACATGACCTGAGTCCCTGCAGACTTGCTCATGGAAGGTTTTACATGTATGTGTTTTGCCATATACATCTACACGGTACTGTACAGCAGTTCAACATCCTGCCATGTATCACCTGTGTTGCACATGTGATACACATGGGACACTGGCTAACCAGATGGTATTTGCAGGGATGGATATCAACTATAGCATGTACAGTCAAAGTCAACTAGTAGGCTATATGCCCTGGGCCATGTAAGAATCTAGGGTGAAAGGTTACCTGGCTGTAGCTGACAGGTGGGTTTCTGGGGCCAGGTGGAGCATTGCCACATAACTGATCCACAGGGTTAATGATACATTTACCATGCGGACATCACACCATGTCTGAGAGGGGGACAATGTGCAGCTTTGCTGGACAGGAATGTATAGTATGGCAGGAGTATGTAAAGTGTATGGGACAAGGATCTGTCCAGCATGTGGTGATCCTAGTACTAGGAAGGTGAATGTCCATGAAGTATGTGTATGAGATCAGGATGTGTACGTGTAGCATGTCCAACATCACTGGGTTGGACATGGCTTTATTCAGGGTAGGCATCATGCTACATAGTGGAGATGGGGATTGGGAAGGCTGGTGTAGGCCATCTGAACATGGTCAATACCCCTTAAAGGAAATATGTGATCTGACATGGGTCACTTGAGTGTTGAGTATGGCTGGACAATGATCTCTATATTTATGGATGGCACCCTGTCATGATTAGAGTTGCCACATACAACTACCTGACAGGTGTAGTGATGTAACTATCACAGGAACTGCCCAGCTGCATCTTTACACACAATGTCCATTATGTTGACTGCTGCCTAGGTGGTAGTTCATGGGTACAGGGTTATTAACATAGGGGTGACAATGCAATATGTAGCTGTCAGATTGTGCCCATATGTCACACACCTCACCCACAAAGCCCCTTCTGTATGTTGTCCACAACACTCTGAGTCAGCTATTGCTCCTAGGTCATAGTCATTCGCATACTTCAATAGGCAGATACTTTCTCTTAGTCTGTGTGGTGTAGACTACAATGAGGGGGAGTACAATGAATTAACCCTGTATTACTGTAAGTGGCACTGGTGTGATGTGCATGTATTATTCAGACACCTTCTGTAGTGTTGGTTCTGCCAGCAGTCCCATTGCAAAACACTCCTGTGACATAGGAATGTACATCTAGTATACTGAGTGTAGGTGGAACACAGTATGGGTGATGATGTCCTATGACCTGGCAAGGTTATGATATGCAGTGTGAAATCAACTTTACTCTCATCTACATCTGTACTGCTGACATCAAATAAGTTGATCAAAGTTTATGGCCTTTCAGACCAGACTCAGCAGGGTAGTAGTGCAGTACTTCCCATTATCAGTGGTGTCTCCCCATTTGTGAGTTGTGATACCTGTTGGTGTGCACCATTCAGTGTGTACACAGCCTAACATGAAGCTATGTTTTACATGATGTGTATGTGGAGAGCAACTTGTTTTACCATATGTGTATGATACAACCTGGGATGTGGACAGGTCCCATGCAGCCTGAGTGCAGCTTGTATCTGCATAGTTGTGGTTACAGGGGCTCTGTAGTGTGCATGAATATATGATTGTGTACCTGTTGGGGGGGCACTGTGTTTATGTTATCCAAGACCCTGTCTGGATTGCTTATTCATGCTCAGCACTTGTTCAGAACTTGTAAGCACTATGTAAGCTACTAATTACTGTAGCACTCAATCTTCCTCATTATCTAGAGGTAAACAGGTTTTGTACATACTTTTCTCACTTGCTTAGAGTAAAACAGCTTTTGTACTCACTTTCCTCACTTATCTAGGGGAAAATAGTTTTATATTCAGGCATGTCCAAGGGTCAGCTCCCAGTCTTCTCTCCTGTCTATCTGATGAATCTGGACATCTTGAGGCAATGTAGAAATTGCCTCATGTACACAGACAGCCCTCTCCACCTACCACCCAACACTACAACCTGTGAGAGATGCACTTATCTAGCCAAACTGGAGGTAAAGCTTTCTCCAACCAAGACTGAACCTGATAGTCATGTGGGGAAGGTAAACATCTGTACCACACCACACTCATCACATAGTCTTACTAAATCTACACCACCATAATCCACACATAGTAACACAAAAACATTCATGGAGGCTCTCAATAATAATCTGTTTAAGCAACAGAGACCTCCAAAGTGGAAACGCAAGCATCCTCCATCCCCGAACACAACCCCATTGGCACATAGCCCACAGACTCAGTGTGCCACTCAACCACAGCCAATAAGGCAAATCAACGTACCCAACACACTAGTCATAGGTGATTCTATAGTCAGACACAGTGATGTCCCACTCACCAGGCTAAACAAGGAGAAGGTTACTATCAGCTGCCTGTCATGTACCAGGATCGGCCACATAACCCACACACTCAGGTCACTCCACAACAAGTACAAATATGACTCTGTCATTGTTCATGTTGGTGTGAATGACCTGAGACGTACCTACCTGGACTACATGAAAAGAGACATGGAAGAGCTCTCCGATCTTGTAGCCCAGGCAGGTATGACCCTAGCCCTGAGTAGCATTCTGCCATCAGCCAGAATGATACCACAGTATGTGGACAAAATGATTGACTTCAACAATTGGCTAAGCTTCTGGTGTCATTCTAAGGGGATCCAGTATCTGTCTGCTTGGGATGACACGGTCAACAGACCATGATGCTTTGCCACAGATGACCTGCACCTGTCATCCTTGGGATTCCGGATACTGGCTAAGGCTCTTGCTGCCCCTATAGTGCCTTCTTTAGGCAAGGTTCAAATAACATATTCACCACCATAACAGGAACAGGCAAGCACAAACTGAGGGTAATGCTACTCAATGCTGGAAGTCTAACTCTCAAAATGCACTCACTTGAGGCACTCCTTGTAATGGAGAACATCGATATCTGTGCAGTGACTGAGACCTGGTTCAAGGCTCAAGAGAGCACCCCTGCACTACCAGGCTATAACTCATACCACACTTTTCGGCCATGCAACCTGGACCAAAACACCCAAGGCGGAGATGTGTCCATATTCATTAAGGATATCAACTCCTCCAGGCTAGTTGCTTAGCACAATGCATCCAAGGTTATCTAAGTACAACTACCTCTGGGCTAAACTACAATCCAAATTGTAGCTTGCTACAGATCCCCCACCATGCCCCAAGATTCCCACTCCTCTTTTCTTGATGTACTAGAAATTATTAGGGTTCAACCAAACACCCTACTAATGGGCGACTTCACCTACCCCACCATTAACTGGGAAAACTACTTGTGTACCAACTCATTAGCTCAATGCTTTCTGGAATTCATAAACTCCAATGCCCTCGATCAACTTATCCACACACCCACCAGGGGCAACAATATCCTAGACCTAGGCATTACCAACATGAGTGACCGGTGTTCCACACCTGAAGTCAACACCTCATTGGTCTGATCCAACCATAAGCTAAACACCATTGATATCCACATCCAGCCCCCACCCCCCATTAAGGAAACCACAGTATAATAATTCTACAAAGCCAACTTCATGCTTCTTAAGACAGAAGTGGTGAACTTCATGACACCCATGCAGATGGACAATACAGTTACAACTGCTGAATCCCACACAATGCATTCTATATGCACTTACACGTGTGCATGGATCGTGCTATCCCAAACAGAACCAAGACACTATCCTCCAAAATAAGGAAGCCAATCTGGTGGTCCCCTGCCATAAACAAACTGTACAACAGAAGGAAGAAACTGTTGCAAAAGATAGTACAATCCCATGAGTGGAGGAGTTCCCTGGTCAGCCTCAGTAAGAAGCTGAGATCCCTTATAAAATCCTCCAAAGCTAGCTACAGAAACAAAACCACCACTAATTCCAAGGACAACCACAAAGCATTCTATAGCTATGTCAAATATCTCGATGCCAACACACAGATCTGCTCTGTGTTACAACACAAAGGCATGAACATTACAGAACCAACTGATATTGCCAACATCCTGGCAGATAGGTTCAGTGCTACCTTTCCCCCCTCTCATCCCCTAAAGGGCCCATATCTATACAGGAAGAATGCAGAGTCCCTGTAATCACAACTACGCAGGTATAAGCTGCACTCTCTAAAGCCAATATCACAGCATCCATGGGACCAGACAACATCCCAGGCTGCATTTTACACGAACTTCAGAATGAACTGGCTCCCCACTTATACACCATGTTCAATAATAGCCTCGCAAGGCTTTGTGCCCCTGAATGGTGCACAGCAACAGTTATCCCACTCCACATAGGTGGAGCCACAATGGACCACGGGACCTATTGTCCTATTAGTCTGACTAGCCTGGTCTGCAAGGCTATGGAGCACATCATCATGGATCTCATTCACAGAGACATTGGGTAGCTCCATACCTTATACCCCCCAGTTTGGCTTTGTTAAGGGCAGACCATGCCTCCTAAACCTGGTGGACTTCTTTGAGACAGTTACCAAGGCATTAGATAATGGTAAGGAGGTCCACACAGCCTACCTTGATCTCTCAAAGGCTTTCAACACCATTCCCCTTTCTGATATTATCGACATACCCATCCACCTGAAAATTAACCCCTAAGTCATTAGATGGTTTGCAAAGGGGCTCACAGACAGAACCCACACAGTGAGAGTTGCATACCCTAGGTCTGACTGTAAACCAGTTACAAGTGGCATCCCCCAGGGGTCAGTCCTAGGACCCCTCATATTCGGTATATACTTCTTTGAGGTAAAAGGCAAGCACAGGAGGAGTTTTGATGAAAAGATTTGCAGACGACTGCAAACTAGGGGCCATAATTGTTTCCCCAGCTGATACAGACACCCTCCAGAAGGGTCGCACTGAGACAGATACCTGGTGTCAATATCATGGCCTCAAGCTGAATGCCAAAATTTGCATAGTCATCCCCTTTAGATAAAACTAATTACCCACGGACTACCACATAGGTGCTAGTCCCCTACATACAGAAAAGGTAATAAGGGATCTGGGAACCCAAGTAGATAGCAATCTCTCCTTGGATAACCATAATGCCAAGGTGGTTAGAATATCCTTCTATGTGGCCCCCCAATCTCAAATGCGTTCGTATCCAGAACAAAGGAGGCCATTGTGCCTCTCTATTCATGACTTATTAGACCCATTAAAGGATACAACACCCCATTTGGGATGCACCTTACAAAACAATTGCAACAGTCTGAAAGACCACAACAGTACCACACCAAGAGGATTACTGACCTCAAACAGATGACCTATGCAGCCCAACTAAAGAAACTCCAGCTGTACTCGGTTGCATACCGCGTACTCACAGGTGATCTCTGCTTGACATACAAGGCCCATGTCCAACCCAGTATTGCTGGATATGCTCCATCTGAAAAAAAGCCCCTGAGAGCCACATGCTCTAGGGATATACACCTAACCACAACGATAACTAGGACGTGCTGGAGGGATAGATTCCTGACCCGGAGACTCCCCATGCTTTGGAACATGATTCCAATGTACATCAGGCAGGGCCCCTCACTAGCACTCTTCAAGAGAAACCTTGATGGGTGGATGGGAGGCAGACATGTACCCCAGGGATCACTGCAGTGGCTCTGCTGGACAGAGGCACAGGGAACTAATGGCTCTGCTGTTCAGAGGCAGAGGGAACTAACCTAAGGGGGTGGCGGAAGCCAACACACTCTAGGTTTATAAATACCCTTTGGCAGACAGCCTAGTACCTATCTTTGAACTTATTACATGTCTTATGTGCATGGATAGTTAACTAGCTCTTCCATTTTACTTTGCTATCATGCTGATAAACTGTCGGGTGACTACAAGTCAAATGTATCCTGTTATTGTGTATTGTAAATGCCAATAGACATGACTAATGTTTGCCTAACATAACAGTAATGCTATGTAAAATGTAATACATATCTGCCTACAATACTGTACATTACACAGTTATTGGCACAATATCCCACAATGCAAATCATAATTGCACAGTAGACCAACCTTCGACATGTTATTCTCAGTAATACACCCACACATATGCCTACTGTTACAATATATCAACATATACTATCCCCTGTTATAGCACGTACTTGTTGGACCAACCCTGCCACTGACAGCAGCTGGTGAGGAATTGTTGGGTTCAAAGCCCTTATATAGCATTCCTTGTGGTGTATGCGGTGTTTGCCTTGTGACCTACAGCAGTACACACATAAATACTACAAGCGTTACTATGCTCAACAATACATCACTACAAGATAACTGTTTCCACTATATGCATTGCATACACTTTAATTATTACAGAACAGGTACTACATACACAGACATACTGAGTGTTCTACATACCTTATTAGTAACCCAAGGTGTCGTTGACTGTTATTTCAATCCTTTTCAGTTTGTGTTTCAATCTTCTTTGTAATGTTCTGCTGGTATATACAGATGGTTTGAATGTGTGATAAGCCATCCTTTTATAGTTAAATATCGGTAACATGTGCTATCCTGACCACCAACTGGTGTTCCAAAGTAGTTAATTAGATGCACATTAGCTGTGCAGCTACTCTATTAGCCAATACCATGGCAACAGTGGTGTATAATTGAGTACTTCACTTGGGCATTGTCCCTTTGCCTTACTTTCAAGGAAGACGGCCTGGATGTGTTGTTTGTTATGTATTTCAACAGCTATATGGAGACAGACAGAGATATATTATCTTCATGACTCCCGTGGATTGTGTGTAATGGCTAGAAGATGTTGTTCTACATGTGAGTACAGCTGTTATATTTCAGAACATTGCTACTTATGCAGGGTTTGTTTGTATCTGATACTTCTGTAGATGTTTCAGTCTGACAAGGATGTTTGGGCAGCTCAAGGCTGTATGGCTATGCATATACATGAACTGTTAAATGGTTTCTAGTGTGCTCACCAGACATCTTTGGTTTGGTATACGTGTATCATACTGTGCTGTTAATCAGTAATTGGTAACACTTCCTGGTGTACACACAACCCTCTGAAATGGGACTAGTGCAAACAAACCCTGTAGCATCAGCATGTATAGCATGCAGGTGATGTTAGTCCTTGAATCCTTTCGGCAATACATCGGAATGTAATAAAGTGTTGCTACATGAAAGCTGTCTGTGTATTTCTGTCATAGGTATTTGCAGTCATTGAAGTTGTGTTGGTGACTGTCCCTCTTTGACTAGAGTTGCCACCTTTCAAATGGCCATAGTGGGACATTTTCGGGACACACATCAGATTTTACAGGCCGACACAAACCCGCGGTCAGTAGAAATGATAGAACTTTCCTTTTTTGCCTAAATATAAAGTTTTCTTGTAGTAGTTTAGTTGCTTATCCTGTTTCTTGTAAAGTGTAGGCATTTTAGATACAGAAATAACAATTTTATGCAACTATTACATTATATATGGGACATAATTATGTCCTACAATCTCAGGACATTTGCCATTTTTAATATTGTTGGTCAGGACACAACCGCTCAAAGAGGGACTGTCCCTCGCAAGGTGGGACAAGTGGTAACCCTATGTTTGGCTCATATCCATAGCACATATTTGTAATAGTGTATAGGCATATACTCTCCATATCCTTTGTTCATAAAGTTTGGTCGTGGCGGAATATGTGATTGCTATGGTCCATGTTATGCTCATATACGAACACTTCAACCGCTGTATACGGGATACCTATGGAATCCCAAACGCACACAATTCCGACACCCACAGTATCGGGCCCAGATTCCCATACCCCACATTACCGACAGCGGCAGTCAAACTAGTGAAAGTAACACAAACATGGAACACACACACACGCACACACAGACACACTGCTATCCATCACATCCAAACAAACCATCCTACACTACGTATGAGCAGGTGGGCAAGCCCCCCAACACCCCCATGTGGGTGGCTGCGCCTCCCACACCCCTCCTACTTTAATATTCTACCTCCAAGATCGCACAAACAGACGCACAAAGCAAACCCACACCCACACATTACAGTCCCCCAGGAATACACACCACACTCAGAACACACACTTAGACACACTACAGCCCTCAGAAACACACTTACACACAGTAACCTACCTGAACCGCAACATCAGAAGCACTAACTAAATGTCCCTTAACATCGGGATTTTAAAACTCGCGCTTCTGGTGTTTCGGTACTGTGGTCTTTCGGTCTTTAAGCCTCGTGATTATGCATGTCAGTATGTCAAGCATTCAGTATTTGGTAGGTATCCCATTTATATGTACCTCCATGGTTATGTGGATGTTGTTAACCTATCTATATATCTACATATATATGTATATCCCCATATATCGACATGTATCTCTCTCCATCTCTCTCTCTCTCTCTCTATATATATATATATATATATATATATATATATATATATATATATATATATATATATATATATGTTGATTTATATATATATATATATATATATATATATATATATATATATATATATATAGCATACACCTTTCATTGGGTACATGGCGGTTTGTCCTATTTCCACACATTCCTCCCTTTTGTGTTTTAACCTGTCAAAATACACAAGTGCCATTGGTACATCTCAGGTAGCTTAGTGGTAGGTTGTTATAAAGATTGAGTACATGGTTGCGTGTTCTAATCCTGGCAGTGCTCATTTTACCTCTCAGAGCAGGCACTGATACTGCAAGGATGATTAACACACATTTCAGCGGTTGTGTGTTCCAAATGTTTATTATTCTGTGGAATACTATCTATATATGCAAGCTGTGGTTAAGGTATACTATGTAACATATAAACCATCTCTGACTTTATTGGGATTTGAACCAGGACTACACAGATATTATGCAAATGCTGTAGCAATTACACTATTGACATTAATGTTCCTTCTGCCTAATTCCTATGTCCATGAATCCTATGTGTAAGCTTGGCTACACAACAGGCAGAGCCACCCACACCCAGTGAGCCTCTCAAAATACTGACATAACACATGAATTGAGAGACTATATTTTAACATCCTAACTACATTTCTCATAGCCCCTCACTGACACACTTCAGGGGAAACCTTGATGTGTGACTGACCAACAGTATATACACCCCTGGGATTATGTGTCCCAGAAACATGCAGCCAGTGTGTGGGGGAGCCACTTCAGTTTTACAGCTGCAAGACCTGTTGGGGAAATTGAATGCTGTTGGGTTGTCATGTTAACATGCCCTTTTGAGATCACTATGTGCCCCTATCACCCTGCAGCACACCAGTCTTCAACAGCTTCCAGCAACTCTCCCTGGAATGACTTCATTGGCTATGCTTGACAGAGGCTCAGTTACTTCATCAATGGTGCAGATAAAGCCACCGCTCTGTAGCTATGCTTCTAAATGCCCTTGGGCAGATAGCTTACTACCTATCTGTGAACCTCTACAGTGCAGGCCATCTCCAACATCATATGTGATTATACAGAGTTTTCTGATCACAATATACAGTGTAAAATCACCATGTAGTCAGACAACAGTTAAGTACAGCAATAGCATACATACTACTGATACGTAATCACTCCAAAAGCCTATCTTGGAAGCTAATGGGCATGTATAGGTTTCAGGCTTTATATTGCTTACCAGTAGGTTACCTACAGGAAAGATGGGACACAAGCACAGCTGGGATACATGCCTGCAACAATGCCATACCAACTTGCATGTGTCAGCCTAAGGCATTGGAATGCTGGACAAGGCTATTGGTGCCCCCAAGGTGCCGTTTTTAGGCAGGTCTCAGAGGTGACTCTCACCTCCATGAACTGCACACCAATGAGGGTTAGGCTACTCAACACCAGGGGTAGCACTCACAACATGCACGCACTCACAGCACCCCTCAGTATGGACAACATCTACATCTGTTCTGTGAGTGGGACCTGTATAAGGCTGCTGTGAGCACACCGGCACTACCAGACTACAACCCATAACACACATTTCAGCCAATGAACATGGACTGGCACAGACATGGAGGGGGTGTATCCATATTCATCGGGGGTACCTACACCCCCAAGTTAGTGGGGCAGCATGATACCTCTGTGATCATCCATGTGCAGCTAACATCAGCCACGACTGCAATGCAAACTGTGAGCTGCTACAGATAACCCTCCATGACCCAGGAGCACCACTACAAGTATCTGGAGACAGTGGTAAACATGACAGTCCTACCAAACACCCTGTTATTGGTCAGTGTTGGCTACCCTACACTTAACTGGATAACCTACTAGAGTATTCACTTCCAGGCCCAGCACTTCCTGGGATTTATCACCTCATATGGCCTGTATCAGTTGGTAGATGGACTAACGAGAGGTGAAAACATACTAGAAGTGGTAATCACTGACATGTGCAACAGGTGCACTACAGCAGAGGTAAACTAGTCACTGTTTAGATCTGACCATGAACTATTCACAGATGATTTCCACTCCCAACCATCTTCCCCACCCAAGGAACACACAGTGAATACCTTTCCTACAGCTAAATTCACAGTACTAATGGCAGTGGTGGGAGGGTTCACAGCCCCGATGCTCAGGCATGACACTGCTCAAGATACAGACAGAATTACGAATGCACTCTATAAGCACCTACAAAGATGTATGGGTTGTGCCATCAATGGTAAATCAGGACTCACTACTCCTACACAAGGACACCAGTCTGCTGAACCCCTGCATTATACAGGCTATACAACAGAAGTAGGACAATAGTCCAGAACAACAGCAAATCCCAAGACATGCAGACGTCCGTGACCAGTATTAGCAAGATACTTATGTTACTCATGTAATCATCCAAGGCTAATATCCACAGGTAAATAGGCATGGATTCAGAATATGACCACAGAGGCTTCTTTGGCTATGTTATGGATGTCAGCAGTAACACACAGATTTATGCTCTGTGATGATTCTGGTTTCTGCGTGTGCCTCATTATGGCATTCTTGCATGGGTGTGTGTGCATTTCTGATGAGAGTCATCATCCACGGTTCCAGTGTATAGCCAGCATCCCCCACCAGGTGGCCATATGGGATGTCCCCCCTGGAAAATACCTGATACAGCTATGAGGCATGCCAGATGTGGGAGCCGTGATAGCTTCCAGGACTGCCAGCACACACATCCATGATAATGCCCTGGGCATTGCACATGACCTGGCAGTTGATGGAGGGGTATCCCTTGCGGTTTATGTAGTGCCTACCTTGCTCACCGGGTGGTGCCTTGATGTGTATGTGCATGCAGTCTATTGCACCCAGTACCTTGGGGTAGTCTGCCACTTGGTGGAAGACACGCATATTGCTGGCCAACTCCTCCTGTGTTTGGGGGAAGTATATGTACTCATTGGCATGTGGTAACATAGCATCCAGGAACTGGTGGAGTACCCTGGATGCAGATGCCTGTGAAATCCCCATGATATCCCCAGTTGGCCGTTGAAAGGTACCTGTGGGTAGTACTCTCAATCTTACACATACCTTCGTGTCCACTGGGATGGGTTCCTCTCTGTTATTTCTGGCTCTGAGGCACGGCCGGCACAGCTCCACAAGTTGCTGTATGGTGTCCCTGTCCACCCTGTAATGCTCTACTATCTCCAGATCATGTAGCCCCTGGCAGGTTACCCTGGTTCTGAACACTCTTCTCCTCCTCCGGTGCCTGAGATGGTTGTCAGCATCATCCTCCACACCACCATCAGTCTCCAACACATGCTGGCGAATCAAAGCTATGGCAGCCCCTAACATGTACATATTAAAAGTTCCCTGTCTGTATACACCAATGGTGCAGAGTGTCTGGGAATACACAAATGTGTGTGAGGTGCTTTCACACTTTATACTATTGTGTAATGGATGCTGCTGGTGTAATTGGGTGTGTATGTGCAATTCCAGCTGCAGGGTATCTTAATTGTGGGTTTTACAGCAGGTACTGCTATTGTGGGGCCTTTGTTGTTGACTTATGATTGGCTGCCATGATTCATCTATTGCCCTTTACTTCACTTTTCGACCCAATTCCCCTCCCATTGTCAGGCATGCATCCAGCTGCCTGCTTTCTTGTTTTGTACTTTCCCAACCCAGGATTGTGCAATGAAATGTGTTATGTAGCTGATCTACTGCAAGTTTGCTTTGTTCTGCTGTGACAGTTCTCTTTTCTTTGCTGTACGGCACCTCCCCTTTCCTGTTCTGCAGGTAGCTGCTAGCAGCCTTATTAGCTGTTGTCTATGGCCCACTGTACGTTTCTAGGTGTTAATTACTCATTTGTACTCCAATTACGATGCTGCAGCATTTCCTTATTGTCTTCCAGTAGCCTTCCTGTTTCAGATGTGGTGCGCACCACACACATCCATTTACCGGGTTTCATGTGCGTTTTTATCCACGTTCACATGAACTTTTGGTTACCTCATGTGCTCTCAGCTAAGCAAAGCTATGGCTACTTCCACACCCCTATCCTGCGGCTTTGCTTAGCAGCAGGCAACCCGGATTAGCAATGCTCCAATGTGCTTACAGCTAAGGTGGCACACCCCTCTCTTGATGTGATCTTTATCTCCAGGCCACACCTCAGTGTTCTACTGCTATGCTGTGAGGTACATCCTTACACTGGTGGGGATTTTGCGATTCAGTATTACTTGACTCATTTGCATGGCATTGACTACTAATTCCTAGTTACCACACAAAACACTGTCACAGACCCTTAGCAACTCTTGCACCATGGTTGTCATGTAGCATGCATGCCATTGACTATTATGGGGAATTCATGAAATGTGTTACATTGCAGTTTTATTACATATAAATATATTTTCATTGTGATCCGGTTTGCGCACCAATGCACTGCAATTTTACTTTGCGTTAGTGTGGCCATGACATTAAATGTTATTTTTTATGTGTTGTGCATGTTTTTTATGCCATTGGCTATATATTTAGCCATTGGCATATATTAACATTATAATACATGAATGGATAAAGAAATTCCCCAAGAACACAAGTTACCTCCACAGATCAAAGTAGAAAGCAAAAAGTCTTAAGAAAATATCTCAGGAGGCAGGCTATAGTATATCCAACTCATTTCAATTTCAGTTCTCAGTTCCAACTTCAAAAATACATCAGCAAAGGCAAAGGCAAAGGCAAGGATAACTCCACTTCAGTAAAACCAGCACTGCTTTATTCAGACAACACAAGCGCTTTCACTACTGCTTCTTCAGGTGTTTGAAAATAGTAACACTCCCACCTGCTTAAGTACTCTGCTAAATCACATGACCAATTCATCTTAAAGGTAAACCACCTTTAAAATTCATTAAACACAGTAAATTCATCTAAAAACTGCATATAATTCATCAACAATATATTCATAAAAATAAATGCACTTAATGTATGCACATAAAACATTCACATAAAATACATAAAAAAAAAATATATATATATATATATATATAAATGCATAAAAATAAAAATAAACTGATGTATGCATAAAAAATATATAAAAATGTAAACATGTATATCAAAAAATATTTTTGATGCAGAAATATACATATTTGATGTATTCCTCTACCTGCGTAACCTCCTTTTCTTTAAAGTTGGTTTTATTGGAATATTCTCATTCAAACCATGCCCACAGGTAGCCCTCAGCATAATGATCCACCTTGCTTCCAATTCTTCCGTTCTCTCTCTAGCATCACTATACCTATCACTCTCCAAAACTTTAGAAATTACCATGAAACGAAAACTATGACTTATGCCTTTGTCCAATATATGTTTGGACAAGGCATTAATCCTTGACCCTTTGCTAATATGGTACATGTGCTCCCTTATCCTCTCTTTCAGCATCCTATCAGTCTTACCCACATACAAACTGTGGCATAGGGAGCACATAGCAAGGTATATTACATGTGTAGTGTGACATGTGGCATTAACCCTAACATCATACTCTCTCTTGGTGTCTGGATGTATGAAAATGACACCTTCCTTAACATACCTGCATTGATTGCAGCTACCACATGGTACAGTCCCATATATATTCTCTTTGGTCAAATCATGTTTAGATACACAAAGTCTCCTCTTCAAATTTTTCTTGTTCTTAAAAGTGAATTGAGGTACTTCACCCACTATATCCTTTACAAGTAGATCTGTCATAAGTATATTCCAATGGTCATTGAATATATTAGTGTACTTCCTAACATCCCTAGTATAAGGAATACACATACCCAACTTAGTACTATTCTTATATATTCTCCTTTTCTCTTGTTCTCTATGAGAAAAGTACGGTCTAGCCCTGCTATCTCTTAACTGCTTGACTTCTTGCTTACATCCTTCTATCATCTTTTCTTCATAGCCTCTTCGCCTCAATTCATCACTAGTAATGTGGATTTGCTGCTCAAAATCACTCTCTTTAACATTTAATCTGGAGGCTCTAAAAATTGATTTTGTGTCACATTAGTAAAAACATACCTAGGATGCATACTATCCCTATTGAGTAAACTACTAACATAACATTCCTTCCTATGTAGCTTAGTGGAAATAACACCTCTTTCATCCTTCTCTATAAAAACATCTAAAAAACTAAGACTTGATCTGGAGTAGTCTAATGTAAAATTCAAAAATGTGGTGGTATTATTTATGTATTAAACAAAAGCTTTCAATTCAAGTTCGGTACCTCCCCACAAAATAAAAAGATCATCTACAAACCTTCTGTACAAGATGATCAAATCTTTGTAAGGACTGTCAAACACATAATCTAATTCCCAAGCTAACATTACTCCATTCGCATAGCTATTAGAACAGGAACTGCCCATAGCTACACCATTTTTCTGGTGGTACACTTCGCCTTCAAACATAAAAACATTATTTCTTAATACAATATTCATAAGGTCTTGTATCAAAGCTATTTCTTCTCCGCCATATAAACTGCTAGAACATAATAATTTGCTCAATAATTCAACACCTATAGAATTAGGAATGACAGTAAATAAAGAAACTACATCTAGTGTGACCAGAAATGCTTCATCCAACCTCATTCCATTACCTGTGCAATCATACAAATCATGTAAAAATTGTTCAGTATCACATAATGCAGTTCGATATTTCTCAAATAAAGGTTTTAACCTAGCATCCAAATATATTGATATAGGTTCCGTGCACCACCCACCCCCTGAGACGATTGGTCTCATAGGAGGCCTAACCATACTTTTGTGTAGCTTGGGCAGTCCCTGTATCTGGGGTATCACATATTTCTCAATCAGAAAATACTTTACTAAATCACTACTTAAAAAAACATATTCACCCAACAGTTTAATGTCATTGCTAATAGAGTTCACCATATCCTTCACACACTGTAAGGTAATTGACTGATAAAAACTTTCATCTGATAACATTTCATACATCAATTCATTATATCCATCTCTATCAAATACTACAATCCGACCACCTTTATCAGCTGGTCGTATAATTAAATCAATATTATTCTCCAAATCATGTAAAGCAGAAAACTCTTCTTTACTAAGATTGTATTTTTTATGAACATTATCATTACTTTGCGCAGTATTATATACCTTATAGATGTCTGCCACACAAATTTGTTCAAAGGCATTAATTACTGGTGAAAGTTTAGGAACATAACAACTAGGCTTTACAAACTTACAATAACCTACATTCTCTGTCTGTTTGTACATACATTTTAACATTATATTCCTAGTAAACATCTTGACATCTAATATCAAGTCCACGATATTCATATCAGTAGAAGGAATGAACGTTAGTCCTTTATTTAAAACATTAAACATTATACTCAAATTCTGTTAAATCATGACTAGATAAATTAGTTACTAATGTCTTACTTGTTGCTGAAATGCCTTCTTTATAGGCCATTGACTGTCCAAACTGTCTTCCCTCTTCCTTTTGTACCTCGTGGTACTTCTTCCCCTGTTCTGAAGATTCCCCTTCTTTGACCCTGTTCTCGTAGAAGAACTGTCTCTTATTGGCAAGGGAAAATTCAAGTGATAAGAAAAGCACCCATTTGACTTCTTCGATGGCTGTATGGTAGCTTCATTCGAAATATCCGTGTTGCTACCCAGTAAAACATTGTTGTTATCTCCATTAGGCTCATGATGGACTTCAGCAACTGTGACTATAGTTTTCTTTCTCGCACCCAAGTCACCTTGACCATCCGCTGCACTCGACAAACAGGTTGGTGTTTTGACGACTTGCTGGTCTCCATTCACCACTGCAACGTCTCTATCTCCTCCCTGCATAGGACTGACTCTCTCACCACATCGATAAACGACGTCATCTCATTGTTCCTCCCCTCTAGCTTGTCGTGCAACATTATTGGTTGTAATGTCACGTGGCCACGAGAAGATGTGACCTGATTGAAAGTCCCGGCGATCTCTATATAGTTTGTTCTACATAGTTTACATTTTTATATATTTTTTATGCATACTTCAGTTTATTTTTATTTTTATGCATTTATATATATATATATATATATATATATATATATATATATATATATATTTTTTTTATGTATTTTATGTGAATGTTTTATGTGCATACATTAAGTGTATTTATTTTTATGAATATATTGTTGATGAATTATATGCAGTTTTTAGATGAATTTACTGTGTTTAATGAATTTTAAAGGTGGTTTACCTTTAAGATGAATTGGTCATGTGATTTAGCAGAGTACTTAAGCAGGTGGGAGTGTTACTATTTTCAAACACCTGAAGAAGCAGTAGTGAAAGCGCTTGTGTTGTCTGAATAAAGCAGTGCTGGTTTTACTGAAGTGGATTTATCCTTGCCTTTGCCTTTGCTGATGTATTTTTGAAGTTGGAACTGAGAACTGAAATTGAAGTAAGTTGGATATACTATAGCCTGCCTCCTGAGATATTTTCTTAAGACTTTTTGCTTTCTACTTTGATCTGTGGAGGTAACTTGTGTTCTTGGGGAATTTCTTTATCCATTGACTGTTTGCTTGCCTCCCCTTGAGCATTTAGATTATGGCTAAAAGTAATGAAGAGATTGAACTCGACTATGTACCTGTGGTTAGCCCCCATGGGACACATATGTCTGGGGACTGTAGTAAAAGCTTGAACACGGAATCATCATACCTCTCAACCTGGAATCATCAAAAATCTGGACAAGGCCCATGAAAAATAGGTACAAATCTGTACGCTGATTAACATAAAATTTGCATACATAATTACATAACCCCACCCACTCCAATGGAATTGTGGGATAACAACTTTCATAAAATGTGTTGTTTTCTGAACACAAACTGAAGAACAGACAACCAAAATATGGAACCAGTCTCCCTGCAGCCATTCCAATGTCCCATTATCTGGCTAGTTCATCCCATTTACCATAAACACTAATGTGTGCATACTGCTTTACTTCTACAATGATTATTTGGATTTTATTTTTACATTTTATAGCACAATGCACAAACACGAATAGGTATCTGATAGACAAAGCAATACTGTCTCACAATGAAAACAGACTTGGCTTAAAACTGCTCTGCCCTTGAAACTCACATTCATTGCAGCATTAAAACCCAAACCACATCCAAAGAAAATGCATCTGGTCAGTGGTGGATAAAGATTACCTTTGGTCTGTTTTCAAAACACAAAACAAGAAACCTGCATGCATTCTTTGATACACCTTCCTGACTTTATTAAATTATATTCCTTGTATAATACAGCACACTTGTTAGATTTAAGTTAAAGCACATTTTAAATTTATAGTTTGAACATTTTTCCAGTAGGCAATGAAACAAAAATACAAAATGCATGAAACAATAATGACAAAACTGCCCAATTCAGAACATTTCCATCATAAAAGTCTACTTCCACACACAATCGCATTTTAAATGTATTGTTTGAACATTTTTCCAGTAGGCAATGAAACAAAATGCATGAGCCAATAATGACAAAAACTGCCCAGTTAAGAACATTTCCATCATAAAAGTGTAAATCTATAAATAGAATGACAGTAGTGTAAGTCATATGCATCTTGCACAGCTTCTTGCACTTATTTTCAATTTCATTTTTTTTTTGGGGGGGGGGCAAAAGGGAAAAACAGAGACATTATAATCACTGCTTTTATAACTTTGGAAAGTTGCTAGAATAAAATAGGTTACCACCATGCATTTTTCACTGCCAAGTCTTGAACCCAAAACAATCCTGTGCACTACAGTCAGAACAACATACCCCTATGCCAAATCATCAGTTTCTTGAAAGACAAACTAAAACTTAAATGGCTATCATGTAGTGAATTCAGTTCTCACCATACCTACACACACACACACACACACACACACACACACACACACACACACACACACACACACACACACACACACACACACACATGTACACCAATTGTTCTGACAGTTAGATTTTTGGAGTTCCTAGCAGTATGTTGTATTATCATTAGGACTGGGAGGTTAGCCATCCATAAAGGGGTATACATGATTTTGAGAGTTTTTTGAATGTGCAGGATTTCTCAAGATTGGAGCAAGAAGGGAATGCAAGTTTGTGTCACCTGTTAACTGTGACTGAGTTTTGCACTATTGTTCAAGACAGTTGCAAGCCATGAATGATGTGAGAGAAGCAACAAGATGTGTGCTCATTAGATAATAACTTGTATTGATTGTTTTTTTTTACATCCAAACTGTATTTCCAGTAATTATCACTAGATCTGAGCATTACACGGCCCCAAAAAAATAATACCAACAACATTGACAGCAGCAGTACATTAATATTAAGTCCTTATGGAAAATATTTGCACTGATTTCCTGTACACCTCTCAACAGGTCCTCATCTGTTATACTCATAATTCCTACACTCACAAAATGTATACAAAAACAGTTGTTTTGAAAACATTGCGTTCTTACATAGATCTGATGAGGATTCTTTAATCCATGCTTGTTCATCAGCTATTTTCCTTTCACAGTATCCCTGTCTGTAGGTCATTATATACTTCAAGAACAACTATTGAATTTTAAAATGTATCTACAGTCCAAGGAATTACTTATGAACTGATTTCAACAATTAGTTTCAAAGATACTTAATGGCAAACCTGTCAGTTACACTAAACTGAAATATCTTTAGATAATGGTTATAGCAATGACTTGGACAATGACAGCAATGGTGATGATGAGCTTCATAAGACTGTTTTCTCACACATTAGAAAAAGCTTTTATAATATCCAAGACTGCAGCTGCATCTCTAAAATAAGAGTGCTGTGCAAAGGGTTATGAATAAACAAAATGTTGCTGTCCACAGTGCATTTATTAGCAAAAATGGAATCCAACTCTCTGGAAAACATACATGTGTAAGGTTTCCTTAAAATGAGCAAACAATCTACTGCTTGTTATTTTCAAAAGGTGATGTAGGAAGCATAGTCTGCATCTTTGTGAAATGTTATTTGGACAATTTGCTTTTTATAAGGCCATAAAGAATGAAACTTTACCACCATATCCACATCAAGCAGCTGATTTATAAACCTACCTAGCATGCTGTGAATGGAGTCACCAACTTCCCAAAAACATAAATCAGTCATTCATCTACTCAAATGGATGCAGCATTAAATGAAAAAAAATCACACAAAAAGACAGGTGTGTGTTTAGTGGAAGGTTCCATCTCTCTTCCAGAACTGCATCATATCAGGTAGGCAAAAACAAATGTTTTCTTCTTCTTCTAAAACACCTTTCATAAATGAAACTTTACCACCATATCCACATCAAGCAGCTAATTTATAAACCTAGCATGCTGTGAATGGGAATGGAGTCACCAACTTCCCAAAAACATAAATCAGTCGTTCATCTAATCAAATGGATGCAGCAAGTACAAGCGAGCTAAAGTACCTACCCCGATGAGCAAAAATGTTAACCAACACTAACTGCCTAAAAAAAAAGCAAGGAATCATTCCAGCAAAGCATAACATAGTTCCAGTCATCTGGGCTTAACTTACCCCAACCCAACGAGCGTTGAGTGATGATCAGAAAGCTAATCCAAGGCAGCAAAGCATAGCAGTCCTTCATTTGGACTGCAGTTCGTAAAAAGCTTCCAATATCCAGTAAAAGCGTCCTCCATGCTTCCAAGTTCACTTCTAACCTGCTTAAAGTATTCAAACAGACGCGCGCGCATGTCTTCATTCCGACAGGCTGCCGGAGCTGACCGTGCTGATGTCATCGCGCACGCGATGACGTCAGCTCCAAAAGCGCAAAAATTTAAAAATAAGATGAAAAAATCGTAAATGAAGGGGTGCCACTCGGGAATCGTGGCACCCCATTATTGGAACCCCAAAACTCGGTAAAAACCGAGTAATTCGGGACGGTTGGGAGGTCTGGGAATCATTCGTTAATAGAGTTGTTATGAGAGACAATCCCCTCATGCAGGGAGGGGTTGTTTTTCATGAAGATGCTGCCTATGCTGATAATACTGCTGATTTTGACCTTCTAACATTAAGAACAGAGTTATTAGACTTGGAGAGAGATTTATCCAAACTAGCTCGCACATAGTATGAGAGATTTCATCTAGAAGTGTGCGTAAAAGAAAATGTGATTCCTCGTGGACTGAGGATACTAAAAATGCCAGCGCAAGTTGGCGTTGACAATATACTGCTAACTGAGTGGCAGAAATTGAACATTTCTACCAGCATTTGCTATCTTAAATTATTAATGGCAGCAGCAGCAAGGAAAGAAAAAGAGCTTGTCAGCGTTATAGAAGTTAAACATCATCAGCTGACAACTAAATATAATGGTGAGGTTTTTCATAAATTATTGAATGAAACCACTGAGCATATTTCCTGGTATAAACGGAAATTACTACAAATTAAAATGAACAAACTATGTAGAGTTCGCCGGGACTTTCAATCAGGTCACATCTTCTCGTGGCCACGTGACATTACAACCAATAATGTTGCACGACAAGCTAGAGGGGAGGAGCAATGAGATGACGTTGTTTATCGACGTGGTGAGAGAGTCAGTCCTATGCAGGGAGGAGATAGAGACGTTGCAGTGGTGAATGGAGACCAGCAAGTCGTCAAAACACCAACCTGTTTGTCGAGTGCAGCGGATGGTCAAGGTGACTTGGGCGCGAGAAAGAAAACTATAGTCACAGTCACTGAAGTCCATCATGAGCCTAATGGAGATAACAACAATGTTTTACTGGGTAGCAACACGGATATTTCGAATGAAGCTACCATACAGCCATCGAAGAAGTCGAATGGGTGCTTTTCTTATCACTTGAATTTTCCCTTGCCAATAAGAGACAGTTCTTCTACGAGAACAGGGTCAAAGAAGGGGAATCTTCAGAACAGGGGAAGAAGTACCACGAGGTACAAAAGGAAGAGCGAAGACAGTTTGGACAGTCAATGGCCTATAAAGAAGGCATTTCAGCAACAAGTAAGACATTAGTAACTAATTTATCTAGTCATGATTTAACAGAATTTGAGTATAATGTTTTAAATAAAGGACTAACGTTCATTCCTTCTACTGATATGAATATCGTGGACTTGATATTAGATGTCAAGATGTTTACTAGGAATATAATGTTAAAATGTATGTACAAACAGACAGAGAATGTAGGTTATTGTAAGTTTGTAAAGCCTAGTTGTTATGTTCCTAAACTTTCACCAGTAATTAATGCCTTTGAACAAATTTGTGTGGCAGACATCTATAAGGTATATAATACTGCGCAAAGTAATGATAATGTTCATAAAAAATACAATCTTAGTAAAGAAGAGTTTTCTGCTTTACATGATTTGGAGAATAATATTGATTTAATTATACGACCAGCTGATAAAGGTGGTCGGATTGTAGTATTTGATAGAGATGGATATAATGAATTGATGTATGAAATGTTATCAGATGAAAGTTTTTATCAGTCAATTACCTTACAGTGTGTGAAGGATATGGTGAACTCTATTAGCAATGACATTAAACTGTTGGGTGAATATGTTTTTTTAAGTAGTGATTTAGTAAAGTATTTTCTGATTGAGAAATATGTGATACCCCAGATACAGGGACTGCCCAAGCTACACAAAAGTATGGTTAGGCCTCCTATGAGACCAATCGTCTCAGGGGGTGGGTGGTGCACGGAACCTATATCAATATATTTGGATGCTAGGTTAAAACCTTTATTTGAGAAATATCGAACTGTATTATGTGATACTGAACAATTTTACATGATTTGTATGATTGCACAGGTAATGGAATGAGGTTGGATGAAGCATTTCTGGTCACACTAGATGTAGTTTCTTTATTTACTGTCATTCCTAATTCTATAGGTGTTGAATTATTGAGCAAATTATTATGTTCTAGCAGTTTATATGGTGGAGAAGAAATAGCTTTGATACAAGACCTTATGAATATTGTATTAAGAAATAATGTTTTTATGTTTGAAGGCGAAGTGTACCACCAGAAAAATGGTGTAGCTATGGGCAGTTCCTGTTCTAATAGCTATGCGAATGGAGTAATGTTAGCTTGGGAATTAGATTATGTGTTTGACAGTCCTTACAAAGATTTGATCATCTTGTACAGAAGGTTTGTAGATGATCTTTTTATTTTGTGGGGAGGTACCGAACTTGAATTGAAAGCTTTTGTTGAATACATAAATAATACCACCACATTTTTGAATTTTACATTAGACTACACCAGATCAAGTCTTAGTTTTTTAGATGCTTTTATAGAGAAGGATGAAAGAGTTGTTATTTCCACTAAGCTACATAGGAAGGAATGTTATGTTAGTAGTTTACTCAATAGGGATAGTATGCATCCTAGGTATGTTTTTACTAATATGACACAAAATCAATTTTTTAGAGCCTCCAGATTAAATGTTAAAGAGAGTGATTTTGAGCAGCAAATCCACATTACTAGTGATGAATTGAGGCGAAGAGGCTATGAAGAAAAGATGATAGAAGGATGTAAGCAAGAAGTCAAGCAGTTAAGAGATAGCAGGGCCAGACCGTATTTTCTCATAGAGAACAAGAGAAAAGGAGAATATATAAGAATAGTACTAAGTTGGGTATGTGTATTCCTTATACTAGGAATGTTAGGAAGTACACTAATATATTCAATGACCATTGGAATATACTTATGACGGATCTACTTGTAAAGGATATAGTGGGTGAAGTACCTCAATTCACTTTTAAGAACAAGAAAAATTTGAAGAGGAGACTTTGTGTATCTAAACACGATTTGACCAAAGAGAATATATATGGGACTGTACCATGTGGTAGCTGCAATCAATGCAGGTATGTTAAGGAAGGTGTCATTTTCATACATCCAGACACCAAGAGAGAGTATGATGTTAGGGTTAATGCCACATGTCACACTAAACATGTAATATACCTTGCTATGTGCTCCCTATGCCACAGTTTTTATGTGGGTAAGACTGATAGGATGCTGAAAGAGAGGATAAGGGAGCACATGTACCATATTAGCAAAGGGTCAAGGATTAATGCCTTGTCCAAACATATATTGGACAAAGGCATAAGTCATAGTTTTCATTTCATGGTAATTTCTAAAGTTTTGGAGAGTGATAGGTATAGTGATGCTAGAGAGAGAACGGAAGAATTGGAAGCAAGGTGGATCATTATGCTGAGGGCTACCTGTGGGCATGGTTTGAATGAGAATATTCCAATAAAACCAACTTTAAAGAAAAGGAGGTTACGCAGGTAGAGGAACACATCAAATATGTATATTTCTGCATCAAAAATATTTTTTGATATACATGTTTACATTTTTATATATTTTTTATGCATACATCAGTTTATTTTTATTTTTATGCATTTATATATATATATATATATATATATATATATATATATATATATATATATTTTTTTTTTTATGTATTTTATGTGAATGTTTTATGTGCATACATTAAGTGTATTTATTTTTATGAATATATTGTTGATGAATTATATGCAGTTTTTAGATGAATTTACTGTGTTTAATGAATTTTAAAGGTGGTTTACCTTTAAGATGAATTGGTCATGTGATTTAGCAGAGTACTTAAGCAGGTGGGAGTGTTACTATTTTCAAACACCTGAAGAAGCAGTAGTGAAAGTGCTTGTGTTGTCTGAATAAAGCAGTGCTGGTTTTACTGAAGTGGAGTTATCCTTGCCTTTGCCTTTGCCTTTGCCTTTGCTGATGTATTTTTGAAGTTGGAACTGAGAACTGAAATTGAAGTGAGTTGGATATACTATGGCCTGCCTCCTGAGATATTTTCTTAAGACATTATAATACATGAGTTTGGTCTGCTGTCATGGCTCCGATTTTTTGTTTGAAAAAATGTAAACCTTTTTTTGGTTTACATTTCTGCATGCTTACGCTACACCTGCACCACTTCATGAATTGCTATATACCTTCATTTGCATGCTACACTGCTGTGCATTGGGTAATTAGCATACATGCGCTGGGAGCTGCGCAGCTGTGGCATACACTGGTAGTGCACATGGAAACATCTCGTACCTGAATCGCTTGGCAGCCATATTTGGCATTAGATCGCTGATGCTACGCCTGCGCCTGGCGCAAGCTTCATGAATCCTGGGGTATATTTTTACTATTCTGCTTTTACTTTGATAATTAATTTTCTTACCATAGTTCTACAAACTAGCAGGCAATAGATTTATGTATCTTCCTATAGCTGCATATGTTTTTATCATTAACATTACTATTTTTCAGTCCTACCTGAATGGTCGACAGCAGGCTGTCCTCTGGCAGAACAAACTCTCTAACCTTCTACCTAACACCCTTGGAGTACCACAAGACTCTATACTAGGGCCCTTGCTGTTCTCCATCTTCATTAACAACCTTTATACTGTCATCCCAAAAGTCAGCTGTATCCAATATGCTGATGACTCTACTCTAATTTGCTCAGCCACATCTCCAGTAGAGTTATGGTCAGCTACCCAGACCACCTTTAATACAATAGAAAACTGACTTTCTGAACATCATCTGATCCTAAATCCCAAAAAAACTAAAATGCTGTTATTTTCACCAACACATAGGTCTACCGCTTTCACCTTTACCATAAAATCAAATGATGGCACAATAATCTCCCCTGACCCCTCTACAAAACTATTAGGTGTCATTATAGACAATAATCTAAAATTTGACCTACATGTTAACCAAACTATCAAAACCATCAATAAAAAACTAGGGTCACTTTACAGAATAAAAGCCTTCCTAACCACTCCAGCTAAAATTGCCATAGCTCGCTCTCACTTTCTTTCAACCCTTCTGTATGCATCCCCTCTACTCTCGAATTTAAACAAGACTGTCCTTAACAAACTCTCAATTTGCTACAACCACATTGCCAGGTTTGCCACTGGGCTGCCTTTTAGGACACATCATTGCATCAATCTAAATCAGCTTGGGTGGCTTGAACTACCCAGCCTAATCCAGTATAACCAACTGATTATGGCCTATAAAATCCTCTATAATCCGGACAATACTCCTGCACTTAAAAATATTATCACCCCCTATAACAATCCTAGACCGCTTTGATCCTCTAATAAACTACTAATTCAGACTAGCAAAATTAATAACACAGCCGGTGATTCTCTTTGCAAACTCTGTAAATAGATCCTGGAACTCTCTTCCAGCTGATATTGCCTTACTTTCCACCTTAGGTCAATTTAAAACTAGACTCAAACAACATTTGTCACTTAACTGACTATGTTAATGTATCAAGCCTGGCTAACTCTCTCTAGAATGTGTAAAAATCTGTTAACCAATTTACTGTGTAATTTAATTTAATCCTGACTTGCGCTCAGGATTAACTGTAACCTGTGGAACTTGTTTAATTTGCTTACTTATGTAATCTCTGTAAATAGTCTGTTTGTAATATGTAATGCTGGTATTATGTAATGCTGTATCTGCTTACCCTTGGGGCTTTTCTCCCCGGGCCTCCACTGAAAATGGACATGCATCCAGTCAGACTATCCCGGTCAACAAATGTAAAATAAAATAAATAAAAATAAATACATTTTCATAACAACTGTAATGAATAATTCCATCTGAATAATATGTTGTAGCACAGAAGCATTAGTAAACAGATATGTCTAAGCTCAGGGAAGTTAAGTATGCACAAAGCACCTATTATTATTTTTTTTCTCTATCTCTTCTTCTTTTCCTAGTTGTGTTGCAGCTATTACTAGGTTATTAAATAAAATAGTTATATATAAAGATGCTCTTTTATCTTGTTAAAAAAAGTGTAATTCTGCTTAATAGTTGATTAAATTGATTATGCTCATACACATGATTTGATTTATTTACTTTCTTAAGAAAAGGATCTCCTGTTATATTCCAATCCCTTTAAAAGGTTTAAAAATGTGTAATTTACTTTGTAATGTTTATATTGTTGACAAGCTATTCTAGATATAAATACATATCCTTTATATCTGGAATATCTAAGTTGAATTTTTATAGTCTATATAAACTATATTAGTTAAAATATCTGTTTTAAATACCTATATATGTTTATACAAACAATATAGCCAATGAAAAGTTTCAATGATCTATCATTCTGATTTATACATTTTTGCTGTTAACTTAAACTGTTATTTCTAGTTCTAAAGATATGATATCAAGAAGTCCTTAATGAAATATTGACACATATTAAGAAATAAGTGCATAAACTGAATTAGTTCTTTTATAATACATAGTAAAATGGATGAGTTTAACTTTGGTTTTGAAAGTTTTAGTATTTATAGACATTAGGTGGTAGCTAGAGTTCTGCTGTTATAGTTAGAGAAGTAACTCAGGTAATTGTAACTACTCAAATTCGGAGTTTATAACTCCAGGCTAGGTGCGAAGTTCAATCCTAATTGATTATTGTTATAGTATGATTACAGGTCTGACATCCACATCATATCTTACAAACACACTTTCATTTTTAATAAAAATTTAAGACCCACATGTCCATATAGAAACTTCACAAGTCAAAGCCCTGATTAATTTAACATCTATAGGAGAGAACAGATTACTAATACGTATAAAAAATGATCAACTAAACATATTTTACCTTACACTATACATGTCAAATGGTAACCTTAAGAAGGATCTGTCTAAACATTAATGGGTTAAACAACCCATGTAAGAGGAGAAGTTTATTCAGATATCTCAACCTGCATAGATCTAACCTAATATTTCTTCAAGAAACTCATCTCCTTAAAAAAGACATAGCTAAACCAGAAACCAGCAAGTTCATAACTTTAGTCAGCTCAGAACATACAAAGAAAAAAAGGGGGTAGCTATCCTGTGGGACAAATCTGTACCTATTCTCAAAATTATTAAAACATACAAAGATTACAAGGGAATGTTTTGCATGGTTACAGTACAGATTAATAGAAAGATTTTTACATTTATCAACATATATTGGATACCAGGCATAGGTATTACTACAGTGAAACAACATTTCAATTAAATAGTACTCCACTCTAAAGGAGACATCATATTTGCAGGTGATTTCAATTGTACTCTACATGATAATGATACTACTACCCTTGAGAAGAGGAAAATTAAAGCTAGCGCAAAACATCTAAAAGAGTTTATTAACGTATATCATTTGAATGACATTAATAACCAAGCTGATTCTAAGTCACTACCATATACTTTTTTTGAATAGACACAAGTCTTACTCTAGAATAGATAGAGTTCTGATCTCTTACCAACTTGTAAAATATTTATCTAACTCTATGGTCATTTTCTTCCCAATATCGGGCCATAATTCAATCACTTTTGAACTTACTGTAAATGTAATACACAATACTCAGATTAGAAGAATTCCTGCCTATTTAACTCAACTAAAAGACTTCAAAGAATTTATAAATAAGGAGACACAAAACTTTATAGAAATAAACACTACACCAGATATTTCGATTATATGCATATGGGATGCTCTGAAATCATACCTATACGGGCAAAGTATAAGATGGTATAATAATAAAAGGAAAACACGGAATAAAGATCTACTCAACATACAAAATAAGCTAGACACTTTTAAGCTCAACAACAAGGAAGAAGTTACAAATAAAAGAGTTATAGAAGAAATAAGTTAAATGAGAAGTATAGAGAAATTTTAAATTACAAAATCAAAATAAACCTAGAGAAATATAAATTCCTAACATATTCAATAAATCCCAAATATTTAAATAAACTTAAAAATAAAACAAAAAGACTTAACAAACAAAATCATATCAAAGAGATTTTTTTCCTTGAGGGAAAAAAAATGTTTCTAATTTATCAGAAATTATAGATGAGTTTAAAGATTACTTTCATAAAATAAAAAATGATAGAGTTAATATGAACCCAAAAGATAAAATAAAGAATTTCATTACCACATACATGGACAAAAAACTTAATAAACAACAGGTTGAGTCATTGGATAAACGCATCTCATATACAGACATTGTCACTCAAATAAACAAATTCACATTAAACAAAGCACCAGGTAACGATGCTATAATACCTGAGATTTACAAACTAATCTCTAAAAACATTCATACATTAATACATAATGTTTTCCTGGCAGCTCAGACTGAATCTACTATCCCCCATCTTGGAAATACACTTTTATCTCACCAGTTCTGAAGTCCAATAAAGATCCTACAAGATGCTCATCATATAGGCCCATTTCATTGCTCACTGTTGACTACAAGATGTTTATGAACATATTTCCTGACAGATTAAAGACAATTCTTCCAAACATTGACATAGATCAAACAGGCTTTATTATAAATAGAAAGACTTTTGACAACATAAGAAGAACATTAACTTTGATTGATTATGCAAGTAAAAATAAGAAGGATCTGACACTAATTAGTCTTGACATAAACTCAGCCTTTGACTCTTGTGAGCTGTGACTACCTGGTTATCTTGCTGAGGTGTGCACATTTCTCTGATGTATTCGTAAATCTGATTGAAAAATCTATATAAAGGAGCACTGTCATACATAAAAATTGGTACATATGTCTCTCAATAAATACCCATATTAAAAGGTACTAAACAGGGGTGTCCACTCTGCCCTTTATTATTTGCCTTAATAATGAAGCCCTGGGCTAATTTAATTAGAAACAACAATGACATAGAATGATTTAAAATAAATGAGAATACTTTATCTAAAGTTCAGCTTTTTGCTGTTGATGTACTAATTACATCAGCAGGAAACAACTCCTCTATGCAGTCATTATTTAACACAATGGCAGACTTTAAGAAAATCTCAGGACTGACATTTAATGAAGAAAAAAACAAAGATTTTGCCAATACATTTAGGGAAAAAATATTCTTAAAAAAGCTTATCATAAATATACACCCCATTCAGGTCATATAACTTATCTAGGAATTATCTTAGCAAGAGATATTAAATCAATCATAAAACTTAACTACAGTAAATGTCTTGAAAACATACAAACTCTGTTTAAAAGTTGGAATAATATCCTTTTTTTCCATGGAGGAAAGACTTACAATTATAAAAATGATTACATTTCTGAAGATAATATATATAATACAATCAATATTACTCCCACCTACCAAAACAGTCATTAAAAAATTAAACTCATTAATGTTGAAATTCTTCTGGGCACCTCATAGACCTATAGTGGCATTAAAGACACATATCAATAATTGGTCCCAAGGAGGTATAGCCTTTCCTGACTTTGATCTATTATCTATTGCCTCTATTATCAAAACTATAACTATACTAACAGATAATTCATATGTTGCGAAATGGAAAACATATTGGGAATTGGCATGGAACTAACCAGTATACCACTAACACACAAAAATATTATTATAAACAATCCCATATTATGGATACTCAAAGAATTTTGCACTGTACCCATATCACCGAGACACACATCAAATTATTCAATAAATATTATTATTACTTTCCATAACTTTATATATAAACATCCCAAATATAAGGAATGGATCTTCATTTTATTTCCCATAACATGTACACAAGGTATACTCTTATCATCTAACCCTGATAAAACTCTACTTTTCAGGCAGACTAAATTAATGTACTGGCATCAGGTGCTGCAGGATAATAAAGTTAAAAACCTAGATTTTTAATTCAAGAATTTGATTTGGATGAAACGTGTTGGTTAGAGATACAGGATTTCAGACAATATCTTTCTAATAAACTAGATTTAATAACACAGATAACTAAAGAATCTGTCCCAATATTGATAGATTACATGATACTAAACTTACAGAAGGTTTCAGATAAAAGCAAACTTTCTCACATATACAAAATTATTAGAGATGAAACCTTCAACTGTCCAGAAAATTACTGAAATTACTTCAGTTCCATAAACAGAGAACCTCCAAAACAACAAGATAAAAGTCATATACTGTAATCAGCTTTTAAAACAACTTCCTCAATTAAATGGAAACGTTATGCCTGGAAATTCTTACACATGTCCTTCTACACCCCTCTAATAATGAGCAAAATTAATGTTGTATATTTCGGCTTTTCCCGCTTAGGGGTTGCCACAGTGGAACTCCAGTCCACTAATGATTGGCAGTATATGTTTACATACCAAGTTGCCAGCCCTGACGTGCAACCTTCAACAAAGGTACGCTCATTCACACATGTCTCCACACAAAAGACGCTTTCGCTGAGAATCGAACAGGACAACATCTTACTGTGAGGTGACAATGTTACCGCAGCACCACCACCGCAGCTAATGAGTAATAATAAAAAAGATAATATATGTAAGAGATGTACTTCAGAGATAAATACTAACTGGGCACATATGTTTCATGATTGTATAAAACTGAAGGAATATTGGACATCAATTAACAATTTTCTACAGGCTCTCTTTACAGAAAATGTTACAATATCTAAATCACTAATCCTCTTCAATACCCTCATACCAAAATGTGTTAAAAAGGTTAAACGTCCCTTATTATGGTCAATTCTAGCAGTGGTTAGAAAGATTATAACTAGAAATTGGATTTCAGATACCCCTCCTTCTTTTAATGAGTTTAAAAATGTTTTGATAGAGGTATGTCAAATGAAACTAATGACTATTAAATCAAGAACTTCTAGGAAAACAACCAGCTATAATATGTGGGATACTTTACAAAGTTTGTTAAAAAAAGACTTGGAACCTTTATCATGTATTATAATTATGTTAGATGATGTATTTAAATGTGGATGTCTTTGTAAATACTTCAGTTGTTTTATGAATGGTAACATTTCTTATCTGTTAACTGCTTATATAAATTACTATGTTTTACTAATTGTATGTTAAAACAAATAAACATGTTTAAAATAAAAAAACACCGAACTGACAATCATTACCCTACACACTGCTTGCAAAAGAGCGGTGCCACAAACATCAACTAGGTTTACTTTATTTCAGCTCTTGTACAGCAGGCATCCCAGACATTGCTAAGGGAACTTTGAATGAGGAGAAAACACTATGTAAAAGTATGACATGACACTGCATTGGTTTCCAGGCTATACTATAACGGGCAATAGCCATAGTAATGGAGCACATGCAGAAATTCTAGTAGAGGTAACATCTTCTTTACAATAAGAATGTACAACTTTGATAATTTAAACCAGTGGATCAAATACTAGTACTGTTGTCCTCCACAGAGAACACAATGCTGGATAACTGGGAAGGGCCATTCATGGTGACTGAAAGAGTAAATGCAGTGCACTACAAAGATAGACAACAAGAAAGACAAATATAGATTAAATCTATCACACTAATGAACTAAAGCCATGGAGAGAAATTATGTGGTTAATTTGCAAGCTGAAGCTCATACAGGAGAAACCAAAGAATCTCTATGTGTGATAGAGTTCATAGGTTCATGTGAACATATGAATGAAGCCATAGTCATAGAGGCAGTTAGTAAGTTAAGAAGTTTAAAAATGCTCAAAGTAGTATTAATAGAAAAGTTACAGACAGGATTAACCCAGTAGCTCTAGTTCCTACATCTTCTTAAAGTATCATCACATTCTGTAACAACTTTAGTAAACAGAATAGTATTTCAAAATGAACAGCTATTTATGTCTATAATTAATGATGTGATAGAAAACCTAGGAAAGGCCAGATACTTAACAACACGTGATTTAACAAAGGGTATTGGAAAATACTACTTTCGCACTCTGATAATGAAAAAGGAACCTTTGCAGCCCAGTCCACAATGCTGTCATATTATTTACATGGAAACACAGCCACTTTACTGAAATTAATGGATAAAGTATTAAAACCTCACTCCTGATATGCTTTTGCTGCATGTATGGATAACATGGTTCTAAGTTGGGTAACTGGGAATCTTACTAACCAAAAATTGCAAACTGTGTTAAAGTCTATAAAATAGGCAGGCTTGACAGTAAATTATAAGAACAGTAAAGTGGACGTGGTACCAAGAGAACTGGTAAGAATGAGGCTAGGAAAAAATAGAGGTAATAAAAAAATGAAATATACATTTCACTAAAATACATGGGAACGTTTTTTGTAAACTAACTGGTACTACATAAAATCAATACATTTTGCAACTATTGACTGTCCATTGACGGGGCTAATACAAGACAAATCTACTATTTGTCCTGTTGTTTTTTTTATGCTGTTTAAAATGTTTTTTAGTATCCCTCTGCTATTTTTCTGCAGTGTTAAACATTTTCTAGTGTTTCCTTCTGAAACTAGGGTATCTAGTAGCTGTAGAATAGTCCAGATACATGTTTGCTGCATCTGGGTCTGTTTGTAGTAGCTGTTTGTTCTGAGTACATTTTCCAGGCCACCTTTGATTGGAAAGGGACCTTCTGCACTCTACTGAAAGAAGTGTGCTGATTGGAACCTGTCTGGTGCAGGGTGGTTGGTCTAGGGCTTGCAGTAAGCATCTTCATTGGTCCTTTTGAACCTTTTTAAAGTTTTTAACTTCTGGTATTTAAGCCTGGTGTTTGAGCAGTTTTCTGCTTGTTTGCACATTGTGCAGCATTGCGCAGTGCCGTACAATCATGTGGAATAACTGGACAGATAAAAGCAACATTTTTTCCTTAGATACAGCTGTAGCACATTAGTGTAATCCTCACCCTTAGTACTTTTCCATTCTAAGAAATGCTGATAATGAGCTGTGACCTATTAAACCACTAGCAGAAAACCCCAGCAGAAATATCCATCCACCGAACACCTACTTGATTGATCCTGAAACCCCCCTCCCTTTGTGATAACAGTTCTTCGACCTGGTATTATGCACAGTTGGACTTCCTTTGTTTCTTCTGCCAACCTTGTTGACTGAGTCAGTGTAGCAATTGCCTTATGTACATTGGCAACCCTCTACTAATAACTCACTCTAGTACAGAGTGTGAGACATGTATCTGCACCAAGAATCTTGAATCTCTGCTCTCTCACACTCTAAACAGTAACACTGAAGAGGTTGTCAACCCACCCACCACTTCTCATGCACACAGTACCACTACTTATACACATAGTATGCATCAAACACAAAAATCAAGATAAGCAGAGGTTCTCTCAAAAATGTACTGAAATACCAGAGACCTCCAAAACACAAGACTACTACAACTAACACAGTTCCCACTGTATCCATGACACATAGTAACACCAGTGTCTCTCCAAGCCCATAAGGCATAACACTCAAAAAAAATTTTTTTTTCTTGTCATTGGAAATTCCATAGTGAGACACACGGATGTCCCACTCATCAAGGTGGACAAAGAGAAAGTCATGGTCATCTCCTTGTCCAGTGCCAGGATTCATCAGATCATGCATGCACTCAGGTCTCTCAGCAACAAGTACCATTATGACTCTGTCATAGTTCATGTTGGAGTGAATGACCTTTAACTTACCTCACTGGACTATATGAAGAGAGACGTGATTACCCTCTCTGAGTATGTGTCCCAGGCAGGTATATCCCAAGACTTGAGCAGTATACTACCCTCACCTAGAATGATGCCACAGTATAAACAAAAAAATGACTGATTTCAATAATTGGCTTATTTTAGTATCATTCAAAGGAGATCCATTTTCTGTCAGCCTGGGAAGTCATGGTCAACAGACCTCACTGCTTTGACAGAGACAGTTTGTACCTGGCACCACTAGACTTTTGGCTGCTGACAAAGGATCTTGCCTCCCCCATAGTGCCTTTTTTAGGCAAGGTCTCAAAAATAAACTTACTGACATGAAATTTGTCAATCATAACAAAATAGGGGTCATGCTGCTAAACACTAGCAGCTTAAATCAAAATCTGCACACCCTGGAAGCACTTCTATCACTGGAATATGTCTGTGCAGTCACAGAAACCTGGTTCAAGGCCTCAGAGAGCACCTCAGTCTTGCAAGGCTACAATACCTTCTACCCCTTCAGAGTGCAAAACGAACATGGAAGAACCAAAGGAGGCAGAGTTTCTATCTATATTAGAGATAAATTCACCTCCCGTCTAGTTAGACTAGACAAATCCATGTTGTTACTCCAAATTCAGGTTACTGTGAGTAAGACCCCCATACAAGTTATAGCCAGTTATAGATCCACCTCCATGGGTTATGATATGTATGAAGCCTACTTGACCAAACTGGAGGCAATCCAAATATTCCCGAACAATCTGGTTATGGGGATTTCAATTATCCCACCATCAAGTGGGAAACCTACTCTAGCCCTGACTCACTAGTGCAAAAGTTCCTTGACTTTTTAACTCAAATGCCCTGGAACAAGGTTTCCATACCCAGACAAGAGCAATAAACATACTAGATCTGCTCCTCACTAACATGACAAACAGATGAACTGTTGCAACTGTCAGATCCTCATTAGTTAAATCTGACCACAAATCAGTCACTTTTGAGCTGACAATAACATCAGAACTGACAAAGGGCAAAGTCAGACTAAAAAACTTCACCAAGGCAAAGTATACCCTCCTAGGTGAAGGTAAGAATGCATTCCAGGCCACACCCCCAGCTGGAAGTGGTAACTACACTGAAGCCTACACTAAAGCCCTGTACAATCACTTGCATAAGTGTATATACTTGGCTGTACCAGAAACAAATCAGAGCCCCAAGTAAAAACAAGCCACCATAGTGCACATCCAGCATCAACAAACTTTACAATAAATGCAAAAAGTTGCTGTCCAGGAAAACAAAGGCAAGGCCCCAACAATGGAAAAGCACCCTCTTCAGCCTCACCAGACAAATAATGTCAAATCTTCTAATGGCATCTTTGAGAAAAACTTAGCAAGCACAGCCACAGATAACCATAAGCTCTTTTACAGCTATGTACATAACCTAAAGAGTAGAACCCAAGCATGTGCAGAACTAGTGGCCAATAGTATCACACCCACTAACTCCATAGAAATAGCAAATATGCTAGTGGATAGGTTTGGTGAAAATTTCACTCTTTTATCCTCCTCCAAACTTATCACAAACATACCTCTCAACCTCTTAGAGCAAAAAATCTGGATAAAGGGGGCAAATAGGGACAGATTTTAAATATTACTCTTACAAACTTACAAAGTTGATAGAATAATAGGTTTTGCATTAGCATGAATTTTCTGAAGGATGTGGAGTCTTAAACTCAAATATTTGTCATTATACAACGACCCCACATTAATATTCAAAAATGTGCATGCTGAGTGGTCAGCGTGCACGGTGTAAATCAGAGTTATAGTAATGGAAAAAGGTCTGGTCACCCGGACTTTTTCCTTTACTATAACTCTTTATTTACAGCAAGAGAGAACGCAAGATCTCCATTGCTTCACACTGTCTCGCTATGTTAAACTCCTTTAACATAGAGAGACAGTTTGTAAAAAGCAACGGAGATCTTGCTTTCTCCGTTGCTTTTTTCAAAACTGTCTCGCTATGTTAAATGGGTTTAACATAGCGAGACAGCTTTAAAAAAGAGCAACGGAGATTCTCCGTTGCTTTTTTTAAAGCTGTCTCGCAACTATGTTAAACCCATTTAACATAGTGAAACAGTTTGTAAAAAGCAACGGAGATCTTGCTTTCTCCATTGCTTTTGCCCACAGCTCTGATGTACTGCATAGGCACACGCATGCGCAGTACATCAGAACTGCCGCAGAATACCAGACAGCCGTGGAAGGGCAGCAAGGAGGCATTATACAATGCCATTATTTAAGAAAAGTAATTATTTTTTTTCTTAAATAATGTCATTGTATAATAGCAATAACCCATGCCTGGGTGTGGGTAATGCTGGATTTACCCACGGTTGGCTTTGTTCGGCCACTCGGGCTTCGCCCTCGTGACCAAACCACACCAACCGTGGGTAAATCCAACATTACCCAGACCCAGGCGTGGGTTATTGCTATATTATTTAATGACTTCAATCCACAGCAATTTGCCAGAAAAGTACAGATTTTAGGAGCAACACACCAAAAATAGGAGGCAAAAATCTGGACATTCTGCAAAAATCTGTACAGTTGAGAGGTATGATCACAAACCTTCCCCCAAACTTCTCCCCTACCCTACATATCTGAAGAACAGGTCTTGTCCCATATATATATTGAGAGAGAGAGCGAGAGAAAGATGTATTTGCATGTCTGTGTTCTAATTAAAAAAATAAATAAATAAAAGAAAGATAGTTGAAGGCCTTTTCTGCATGCAATGTTATCCAAAGGATAATGAGACATCTCCTGTGTATTAATTAATAGATATATTTCCATTAGTAAATGGAAATGAGCCAGAAATGGGTTGCATGATGGTTCAATGTTTGATGTTTTTGCCTGTTTGCTCCACAGTTTGGGATACAGTCCTGACCTCTGGTTGCTTACTATGTCCATATGGATTTTCTCTTGGTTCTCTAGCTTCCCACTCTCCTACAACATGGCAATTGCCTGACTATAATAAAATATTTATATGTGTTAGCTTTACTCTTCATCTTGTAGCATTGACTGTGACTAAAATGGACCCACACTTGAACGTTTTAGTAAGACGTCAATTTGGAAAGATGAATTAGAAATCTTGGCAGTCTGGTACACTTAAAGAAGCATAATTTTTATGGAAAACTGTTCATAATTTAATTGACAAGCATTCCATGTATGTCTCTGCAAAAACAGAACTAAACTTTATATTGGTGAATTTATTTTACACTGCTGCAAACTATAAGGTGATTGATTTACATTTACATTATTTGTATTTAAATTGCTGTTATGCGCTTTCCTATTGTACTGTTTCCTTATGGTTTTTAACTCACCCATGAATGTTATGAATTTTAATCTGTTGAATTGTTGTTAATTCATGAAGGTATTTAAAATTTTATCCATACCGTTTATTCCCAAAGCAAATCTGACTTTTCTGAGTCAATTATTAGTGTGACATCTTCATCAGAATTTCTGAAAAAAATGGTTTATTAAACAATAGATCTGATCTGTAGCTGCCAAAGGTATCTGGAGATTAACCAGGAATAAATATTAAAATTATGGCTATGGTCCATGGCTATGTCTCAGTGATAATGGCATAATCACAAAGTTGACTTGGTGCCATTTTTACTATTGTTTATTATAAAATGACATTTCTTCCACTTTAATGTAATCCACTGTGTTTTGCAAGAGATAAGATTGTTGCTTCATTAAAGAAATTGTCTATACAGATGAACTATCATTATTAACAGCATAGCTGCTTTAGAAGAGAAAAGTTGGGCAAATGATCAAACCCTTTAATCATCAAACTCACCTGCAGCTCTGTTGTGTTAAATGGCACAGCTGAGATCAAAATATACCAGAACTGCCCAGAAGTAGCATGATTGGGAACTGAGAACAGTAGACACACACAACCAAGATGGCTGGCGGGGAAATAACACTAAGAAGAAGACATCAAAATGTACCAGAAATGGGGGCGTGGCCAAGGATGAACACAGGATAGCAGCAGATTTCTTCAGCTCCACCAATTTCATTACACTGATAGGAATTAATTACTTAAAAAATTAATTTTTGAAGTAATTTTCTTTCTAAATATGTTTGTTTTATATAGTTCTTGAACTATATCTAAAAAAGAAAGGAAATTTTAACAATATTCCTGTCAGAAATCACTTTGGAAATTTTCCTGTCAGTTTATCAGTCTGAAATGAGTTCCAGTAAGACAAATTCTCAAGACTCCAGCATCAAGAAAGAACTTCAGTCTCTGATAACTATAATCCAGCAACTTACTGCTAAGATGGATAAAATGGATACTAAAATTGATACCTTCATAGAAAAAACTACAAAACAAATAGACTTGTTACATATAGACCTGCAACAACAGAAGATCCAGATGACAGGCATAGAAGAAGCTGTGAATGACATGGAAAATAGAATCCAAGAAGAGGAAATCAACATTGAGTTTCTGCTGAAACAAAATACACATTTACAAACAAAGCTGGATGACCTGGAAAATAGATCTAGGCGCAATAACATTAGGATTTTTGGACTGCCAGAAAATATTGAAGGTAACAATATTACTTCTTTTTTAACAACATGGCTCCTTAAAACTTTAGACTTACCAGAAGCATTCTCTTTTGGTATCGAAAGAGCACATAGATCTATAGCTAATACTAACTCTAACAAAAACTATCCTAGATCAGTTATAGTTAGATTTCTATCATCTTTTGATAAAGAGATGGTTCTTAAATCTGCTTGGGCTAAAGCTCCTGTTAAGATTAATGAGACAACTGTGCATTTTGACAATGACTATTCTTCCTTGGTAATAGCTAAAAGAAAAGTTCTTCTGCCACTAATAAGGGAGCTTAAAAAAGCACAGTTTAAAACATACCTTCTGTTTCCTGCCAAGCTAAAAATCTTCCTTCCTGATGGTCCTAAAGTTTTTGATGACTTAGACACTGCTTTACTGTTTATCAAAAAAATAAGATTTTGGATAAAATAGAGGAAATGGAATGGGCTAGTCCTTCATTAAAGAGACTGGCAACTGAAACTTCGTGGAAGACTTCAGAGAAGAAGAAGAGACTAAAAAACAAATGATTTGTTCTATGTTTTTTTTTCTTTTTTTTTCTCTCATCATTTTACTTCATTATTAATCTTTTTAAATATAGTTCCTGCATTTCCAGAAAGCCACAAATATTCTGAAAAAGATTTAATCAAAGTTATTCTCTGTGTGCAAAGAAATGTTTTGTTTCATAACCAGTCAAAATATCTGAGGAACTAATAACAAGCTATTATTCAATTTGTTTCTCTTTCTGAAAAGAGAAGTAAGGTCAGTAATTTGATACATTTTTTTTTTCTTTTTTTTCTCCTTTTCTTTGTTTAAACAATGACATTCTATTTAGATTATGTAGTGGGTAAAGGGTGGGGAGGGCAGGAGAGAAGAGTAATGAAAATATGATAAATGGAATAATAACATATTTATTCCTTGTAAAAAGTTTATATGTTCTTCAAATGCTATTCCTAATTATACTTTCTTGATTATACTGCTTATGCTTATTTGTAAATAATCTGTCATGCTTTAACTAATAAGAATTAGAACTAAATAATAGTAAATAATATGTTTTATTTTAACTCTATTAATATAAACAGTAAGTAATATTCCATTGTATATACTTCTTATAGCTTTCTCTTACATTTTTTTTATTTCTGCTTTACACTCTTATTTTCTACTCTTTTTCTTTTCTTTATTCTTTCTCTTTATTTTTTTTTCATATTAATATATAGAAATGCTTTTGATCATATAGACACAGTAAATAATAAGATTTGCATAAAAATTGAGTTGGGACAAAAATATTGAGTTTTATTACTTATTAATAACTTTGGGCTTAATTTCACTTACATAGAGGCTGTAATAACCTGTAAAATACATCGTGAAGGTTTTGTCATGTTTAGATGCATTTACACTGCTAAATGAATGTTTGTCACTAGTTTTTAACAAGTTTCCCGCCAAAATGTTAAGGGAGACAATCTGGGATGTGGGCTACCTCATGAACAGTGTCCTCGAGTTGTTTCAAAAGCTTCAACTCTCAGAATTCTCACAGAGAAGCTGAAAGCAGTCAATCTGACCTTTGACCCAGATATCACACTGACACATTGCAGATTCAGGAAGAACACTCTACCAGGAAGTAGAACTGATGCAAATGCGACTGTGTGAAGGAAAATGAACTCTTTAACATCTAAATGTGAGTTATTTTATATAATTACTTAAATATCTATGTTATAATTCATAAAATATGTCAGTTATAATGATTTTAAATGATGCAGTTTCTTGTAGTAAGTAAATGTCTTATTTTAGAAGGCATAGAAAATGAAACATTTATTCAAGTGTTTTTGAAAATCTACTTGACTGCAGCATACTAATCTGTGTTAGAAACTTATGTTCCAAACATATACATTACTATAACTCATTTAATTCATCTGATTGACAAGCATAAATAACTTTATAACTCTATTCTGGAAGAAATTGTCATGTGATATATTTTAAAGCAGTAGTATAGACATACAAAATAGAGATGGCTTTTTACAATAATGCAAGTGTTTCTGAGAATTTGCATAACTATGCAGTATGATTTATAACAATTTCTATAAATATAATATTTTATTCTATTGACAATAATGAGTATGAGTAAAATGCTCATATACAAGCAATTTTTTTTTTTTTGGAAGCTGTTGACTGCATTTGCATGACAGAAAATAGATGCATCTTAATATATGTAATGTCTGAACCATATTAGCCAAAGTTTTTGATTTAAATGAATGTTAGAACTTATTTTTACATACTTTGAATAAATTAATATGTAAATATGCCTTCCTTTTTTTTTTTTTTCCTCTCTCTCTCTTTCTTTCACTCTCTCTCCCTCTTTCACGTTTTTTATTTATCTCTCTCCTCTTGGTTCCTAATATCAAGATTACTTGAATGCTATTTGAATACAAGTGTATTATATTACATAGATGTATATAGTAGCATGAATAGTTTTAAAAAAAAAGTTTATTTTAGTTTATATGATGCTGTTTTATCATATGTGTAGTCTTGTCTTGCTAGATAATTGAATTGAAAGCTGTTAATTTAAGTTAAATATAACCAGTATTAAATTGATAAGGTGGTAGCTGAGGTACTGCTGCTTAGGGTAGGGGGATAACTTGAGTGGTAAATACTACTCTAAGTTGGAGTTTTAACTCAGGCTGGATGCAAGGTTTAATCCTTACATTATTTTCACTTGTTCATTGTTATATGTATATAGTTTTGACATCCACAATATATTTTGTACACTCATTGTCACTACAAACAAAATTGAATCCTATACAAAATCCCATAAGAGATTCAATAAATACAGCTATATTTAAAGGTACACCTAAAGGAGGAGATGTAACATTACTTATGTTGTTATTTGTTATTTTGATCATAAGATTCTTAAGTTTTAAAAATGCCAAATGACATCCTTAAAAGGAATTTCTTTAAACATTAATGGATTGAATAATCCGTGTAAAAGGGCAAGCCTAATAAGATACATTAATTTACATAAGGCCAACTTAGTCTTCCTGCAAGAAACCCATCTTTTGAAAAAAGATATTGATAAACTAGCCACAAACAAATATACAGTATTGGTTAGTTCAGAGCACACTCAGAAAAAAAGAGGAGTGGCTATTTTATGGAATAAAAGTATGCCCATTCCTAAAATCATTAAGTCTTATCAGGATGACAAAGGATGTTTTGTATGGTTACAATACAAATTAATGGGAAGACTTACACTTTAATTAATGTATATTGGATACCTGGAATTGGTATTAATACAGTGAAACATCATCTTGATAAGATCATATCATTCTCTATAGGAGATATTATTTTAGCTGGTGACTTTAATTGTATACTACATGAAAGTGATACTACCACTATAGGAAAAAGAAGAATTACATCTAATGCAAAACATTTAAATGATTTTGCTAATTCTTATCATTTGAATGATATTAATAATCAGATAGATTCAAAATCATTACCATACACCTTTTTGTCTAACAGATACAAAACTTATTAAAAAAATAGATAGGGTCTTTATTTCTAACCAGATGGTAACAGATTTAATTAATTCCAAAATCATTTCATGTCCTATATATGATCATAATTCAATTGTTTTTGAATTCATGATAAAAAATACTCATAATGTTCAGATCAAAAGGATACCAGCATACTTAACTCAACTAAAAGACTATAAAGAATATATACTTTCAGAAGTAAAACATTTTTTAGACATAAATAATACTCCTGAAGTCTCCATTGTCTATGTTTGGGATGCCTTAAAATCATATCTATATGGACAAAGTATCAGATGGTATAATAATAAAAGGAAATCTTGGGATAAGGAATTGCTAGATATTCAAAGTAAATTAGACTCTTATAAACATAATAATAAAGAAAATATTATGGGCAAGAAAGTTATTGAAGAAATAAACAAACTAAATGAGAAATACAAAGAAATTTTAACTCATAAAGTTAAAATAACTTTAGAAATACAAGTTTTTGTCTTATTCAATAAGCCCCAAATACTTACATAGACTTAAAAATAAAACAAAAAGGTTGAATAAACAAAACCATATCAAATAAATATTTTCTCTAAGGAAAAAGAAGAATGTTTCTAGTATGCCAGACATACTAGATGAATTTAGAAATCACTTTCACAAAATTAACCATAATAACATTAACATGGAACCTAAAGATAAAATAAAGGAGTTTATAACCACAAACATGAATAAAAAGCTTAATAAACAACAGATTAAACTATTGGAAAAAGTATTTCATATATAGAGGTTATTACACAAATAAATAAGCTTAAATCAAACAAAGCACCGGGTAATGATGGTATTATACCAGAGATATATAAAATCCTTTCTAAAAGTACATATTCATTAATACATAAGGTTTTATTTTGGCCCAAACTGAGTTAATAACCCCCATCTTGGCAATATACATTTATTTCGCCAATTTTAAAACCTAATAAAGATCCAACTAGATGTACTTCATATCGGCCCATCTCATTACTTAATGTTGATTATAAAATGTTAATGAGTATTTTGCTGATAGATTGAAGACTATCATCCCGACATTATAGATATAGATCAGACAGGCTTCATTGTAAATAGAAATACTTTTGATAATATAAGAAGAACTTTAACATTAATTGATTTTGCAAATAGGAAAAGAAAGATTTAACACTTATTAGTCTTGATATAAGTTCAGCATTTGATTCAGTAAGTTGGGACTATCTGTTTACCTTACTGAAGTGCACAAACTTCTCAGATGCATTTGTAAATCTAATTGAGCATTTATACAAAGGAACATTGGCTTATATTAAGGTAAGAACATATGTTTCACAAAAAATACCCATTTTTAAAGGTACAAAACAAGGATGTCCACTTTCTCCACTATTATTCACTTTAGTAATGGAGCCTTGGGCTAATTTGATCAGAAACGGTACTGACATAGAGGGTTTTGAAATAGATGAAAATACAACATCCAAAATTCAACTTTTTGCAGATGATGTTCTAATTACATCAGCAGGATCTAATTCTTCTATGCAGTCTCTATTTGATAAAATGATGAATTTTAAAAGTATTTCTGGTTTAATATTCAATGAAGAAAAAACTAAAATACTACCTATATATACACGAAAAAAATATTCTCATTAGTGACTTTACTAAATATGTACCCAATTCAGGTCAGATAACTTATTTAGGTATAATACTATCTAAAGATATTAAATCTATTATATATAATAATTATAATACCTGTTTTCTTAACATACAAAATCTTTTTAATACCTGGAATAATATGTTTTTTACTATGGAGGAGAGACTTACAATTATTAAAATGATAATATTCCCCAAAATTTTATACTTAATACAATCAATAATACTTCCACCTACAAAAATAATTATCAAGAAACTGAATACACTAATGTTAAATTTCTTATGGGCACCTAATAGACCTAGGATTGCATTAAAGAAACATACTAATAGCTGGTCTCAAGGGGTATTTCTTTTCCAGACTTTAATTTATATACTATCTCTCCTATTGTAAAGGTTATTACTTTATTAATAGATCAGTCATATGTCATAAAATGGAAAGATTATTGGGAGCTAATTAGTATGCACTTCATGAAAATCTCCTTAACACATAAAAATATGATTGTAAATAACTCCATGTTATGGTTACTAAAGGAATTTTGTACTTCACCTATTACACCTAAACATATGGTTTGTTACCCATTAAATATTATTATTAGCTATCGTAACTTTATATTCATGCACCCTAAGTATAGGGAATGGAATTTTATTATATTCCTATAATGTATACTCAGGGTATGCTTTTGTCATCTACTTCTGAAGGAACTCATTTAGCTATAGATAATGATCTAAAGTACTGGTATCAGTTGATATCTAATAATAAAGTTAAAAATCTACATTTAAAAACAAGAATTTGATCTAAGAGAAACTTGCTGGTTAGAGGTTCAGACCTTTAGACAACATCTCATTAATAAAATAGATCTAATGTCTATAACAGTTAAAGAATCTATTCCAACACTGATTGATTACTTGATATTAAATTTACAACATAAAGTTTCTGATAAAGGTAAACTTTCATACATACATAAAATTATCAGACAAGAAACTTTTTACAGTGTAGATACATACTGGAATTATTTCACTTCTATTAATGGGGACCCACCAAATCAACAAGATAAACAATATATATTGGAATCTGCCTATAGAACTACGTCTTCCATTGTCTGGAGACTTTATACATGGAAATTTTTACATAGATCTTTTATACACCTTTGATGATGAATAAAATAAATAATAAAGATAATCTATGTAAGAGATGTAATGTAGAAATTAATGCTGACTGGGCTCATATGTTTTATGACTGTATAAAATTGAAAGAATACTGGAAGTCAATTAATGAATTTTTGCAGGCTCTTTTACAGATAATTTCATTATTTCTAAATCTCTTATATTATTCAACACACCTGTACCTCAAAGTGTTAAAAAGGTTAAGCTTCCCTTGTTATGGTCTATTCTAGCAGTGGCTAGGAAAATAATAACCAGAAATTGGATTTCAGATACACCTCCTTCGTTCAATGAATTTAAAAATGTTATGAATATAGTGTGCCATATGGAAATAAACACAATTAGGTCAAGAACAACTAGAAAAACATCTTATTATATTGTATGGGATAATTTACAAAATCTGTTAAAAAAATCCTAATTTCAATAGCATGGTATTGTAGTTTAATTAATTGATCTGATTGTAGTGGATGTCTTTGTAAATATTTTAGTTGTTTTGTTGAATGTTATAATCATATCTATTTTTAATTACTTGTATAAAATTGTTATGATATTTCTCTTGTATGTTAAAACAATAAACCTGTTTTGAAAAAAAAAATGTACCAGAAATGAGTAGTGACTGGAGTGCAGAACATATGCCCTGACTAACAGAAATAAAAGAAGCAGCTTCTACATTTCTGGCCTACAAAAGGGGAGTGAAGGTGAATCTCATTAGAATTTATTAGCTTCACCCCCCCACACCATCTGCTTTACTCATGTGTGCCATCACCAACCCTGCCCCATCCCAATCCCATCCTGACACATTACCTTACAAAACCTCTTCCCTTAACAGTATCACTAAACAAGACACAAACCAAATGCGCACCACCAAAAACAGTTACCATACAAACTAGCGCCTAACATGACCCAAATTGTAATTGGTCTAACCTTAAATCACAAACACTACAAGAATCACAGAGGCATACATGGACACACACACACACACACACACACACACACACACACACACACACACACACACACACACACACACACACACACACACACACAAACAGTGTTGACTGCCAGAAGATAATGATTGCAGCACTGACCACGCAAATAACCTTGTGCTCACAACATCGATGTTCAAAATAGTGAAAACACATTAAACAGAAGTGACAGCAGGTACCACAGCAATGCAGTTGCATAAAAATAGCCACATGTGCTGACAAACAAAATGAATCAATGGTGACAGAGGTGATTGTGCGAGATCACATTGCAGAGCAGCAGTGATTGAGGTTTTGCCCTTTCTTTGCTATAGTGAAATGTCAGACTTGGTATGTTTCATTAGCAGGGGGTGTTGGGGGTGCAGATGGATTTGCCCCCTCCTGCTGTATTCTGAGTTTTGATGTTACAGTACGTTGATCATCATCTTGTTTCTATCCTGTCACAGTCGACCTTCTGGCATGTTAACTTCAGGGCATAGATCCATGTATATATGTGTGCACACATAGATAGATATAGATACAGTACAGTACAGTTGGACAGGTGTTACATTCATCAAAGGGCTTACTATGTAGTGTTAAATGTCAAATGTGATATTTGTCATATAGGAGGATAGTCAAGTGTTGGCACAATTCCTTGTTTCTGGTGTATGGCATTTTTATCTGGCATTTAGTGCAGACGATTAAAACCCTGAGTTGTTGGTAAGATGCTTCCTGTAGGGTACAGAGTTTGATTCCATCCAATTCCATTTGTCTACTGTGAGACTCTGAACAAGTCACTTAACCAGATAGTGCTTCCAGGTCACTCTTGAAAAGGGATACTTGCGTCCAGTGGGCGTACTCAGTTAACATATTTCAAAGATTTCAAGTCACTCTTGAAAACGAATACTTGTGTCTAGTGGGCTTACTCAGTTAACATATTTCAAAGATTTCAAAAAAACTGTATTGTCATTTAGGACAACACAAATGCAGCCTAAATGAAATTACAAATGTCAGCTCACAAGAGAAATGCAGTGTAAATAACATAGATACAGTGGTATCAAAGAATAACATAAGAAAGAAAATAACAACACATGACATACAAGAGGTAATTCACATTACATAAACACACTCAATACCCATTATCCAGTGATAAATAAATAAATACCCACCACCAAACCCCTACACTGTTAAGATAGAGAATAAATAGAGACTAGTGAATAGCAGCTTAGATACTGTATTGCACTTGTTAAGCAAAGATGTGACTCAGTATAGCCATCAGATTGCATAATAGTAATGCTGGCGGTAATTGCGCAGAGCAGCAGGATTAAATGGAAAAAAAAAGTTTCAATGTATCAGGTATTATGGTTAGTGTCTGTATTAATAAGTCTCACAGCTGTATGATACAAACTGTTCCTGAATCTGGTAGTCCTACAGTGAAAGATGTGGTACCTCCTTCCAGACACAAGTTGTGAGAACCAGTTGTGGGCCGGATAGAGCGAATCAGCAAGTATTTTATATGTTCTCTTTCTTGTTCTTATAAATAAAAGCTCCTGAATAGAAGGGAGGTTTGTGCCCAAGATTTTCTCAGCCACTCTCACCACCCTCTGTAGTTTCTTCTTCTCAACAACTGTGCAGTTGCTGAACCATGCTATGAAGTTGCTAGTGAGGATGCTCTCGATAGCTCCCCTGTAGAAAGTGGTAAGAGCAGACAGTGCATGCCTGGGCTTTTTGAGCTTTCTCAGGAGGTGAAGCCTCTGTTGAGTCTTCTTGACTATATGGTTGGTATTAACAGCCCATGAGAGGTCATCACAGATGTGAAGGCCCAGGAACTTGTTTGTTTTGACTTTCTGTACTACCTCACAACAAACAGCCAGCACCATCAATCAGCTTCCAAAAGAATACTTTAATACCTCATGTAAAATGAAATAAAATAAATGCACACTGCATACTGGTTTTGGCTCAAAGCTTTCATCAATGATGAAAATGATGATCAAGGCTTTGAGACAAAACCAGTATGCAGTGTATATTTATTTTATTTTATATGACGTATTAAAGTATTCTTTTGGAAGCTGATTGATGGTGCTGGCTGTTTGTTGTTTGGTTCAGTTGGTATGTTGGCCTTTGAACCTTTCCATTCTTGTGTGGGACTTTGCTTGTATCAGGACTGCTTTCTCTACTACCTCCCCTTTGATACTGAGTGGTTGGTGAACTGTTGCCTTTCTCCTGAAGTCCATAATCATTTCTTTGGTCTTATTAACATTCAAGTCCAGATTATTCCTGTCACACCAGGCAATCAAAATGTTCCATCCCTGTAGTTATGTTCATTCTCACTACTAATGAGACCCACAACTGTGGTATTATTAGCAAATTTTATATTTCTGTATAAAAAATGCAATAGCTTTGTGGAAGCTGTTCAGAACAGCTAACATTCCGAAACACTACAGCTATTTATTGTGTAGAACGTAATGTATACTGATTAGTCATTGTAAAGGTGGCATAGCCTGCAGCATTCATGGTATATATCAACTGCATGGACTTTGTGGGTTCCCATGCAAGCAGCTGTATGGAGTAAAGCATGTTAGTGTGCATACGTTAACTGACTGGCAGTCTGATAAAGTCTGTATCACTGTGTGTTGGATGGTACTGAAATATCCCACTGTGATCCTGTCCATGTTGTCAGGATAAGGGACATTGGAATATATTTACAGGAAAGACAATGTCATTGTATGTTTTGTACACAGTCATTTTTTGCTTGTCACCTTGTATATATTTTTTTCTGCTGTGCAATGATGGACATTCCTAGAGCAGTGCATGGAATGAAATTTCAAGTGTAGATAGGATGTCCATTGTGTTTCAAAGTTATGGACAAGACAGAACCCCCTACATTGTACACTCTGCAAGATTCAGGCACACATGGCACTCAATATGGTTATATTAAGTCTAGGAGAGGAGGTGATCTACTGAACATAGATGGGTACTTATATGTCTGTGAGAAAAAACAGGATAAATTCTACAGGAGATACTAAATGAAGCTAAGTGAATTTTGCAGGTGTCTATGATGACCTACAAAAGTGAAGAAATCATCATTAGCATACTCCACCATCATCTACCCAATCCCAGCATAGTCCACAAATATGTCACACTAAATATTGTGAGGTACAGGACAGAAGTTTGTCATGACTTCCTCTCTGAGGGGGTAAGCAATGGCCTGGTGGAGACATGGGCAGGCATGGATATAGTGTTACCATGTTATTACGCTTTGTTTTACATAGTGAACCATCTTAGGAAAAAGGCTATATGCCATGGAAAGACTGCTCCATGTACCCCTGGAGTGATTATTGTTGAAAACTGCCTGCTCCAATGTGCACAGTGTGTGCACCAATGGATTGTGGGTGACAACACAGGTATTTGCATGTTGATACTTGCCCTCCTAGAGAGCATACAGAATCTGCCTGTGTCCCCTCTGGTTAGTGGTTGGCACCTTCCTCTTGAAACTCTGTGCATGGATGTGTGACCCTGGATAGATGTTCTCTTAGTTTTCCATTTTTAGTGTGTCTGATGTCCTCATACAACAGGACTGCATGTAACATCATGTGGGGAGATATTATTGAAATATGACAGTACTCTATAACTCCCACCCATATTGTATGCGACTTTGAACATGCAGCTATTAAACGTCTGTCATTCTACTTTCTATAGTGCAAGCTGTTTTTTCCATTTTTAGTCAAAATGTCTAGCACTAGTTACATGCATTGAGCTTGGCAATACTCCATTGCATGGATGTGAACTTTAACATTTTGGTGAGGCAATTAATATAGCTTGCTTGTTTGCCTCCCTTAGGCATATTGTGGAGCAACAAATATCCTACTTAGCGCTGGCATTCTTTCAGCTGTTTCTCATGTCTGTAAGGATCTAATGCACTCTAAACCCCCTACTTGCAGTTATGTCATTATTTTGGGTGCTTGTTTGACCACCTACTGTGCATAGCAAAACATTTCCATAGCATTCAATGATTTGTATTTTCTTCCAGTTATCTTGTGATAAG